>NC_064617.1:985850331-986153362 GCF_023898315.1 Schistocerca nitens | reverse complement strand
GGGTAGTAGCCTATCCCCGGTGTTATTCAATCTGTATACTGAGCAAGCGGTAAAGGAAACTCTTCGGTTTGAAATAAGTAATTACTATGATTTAGCAGCCTGATAGAGACAAAGTTCAGCTCATAAGTACGGTTTTTCTTTTTAATAGTGATTTATTTACGCACTTTACGTCAAAAATAATAATTTTGCATAATGAATGACACAATTAAATATTGCTCACACTGAAGCTAAGACTTTACCGTTGTTTACAAAACTCCATGCAAGTTTAATTTCCAAGGGATGGTTCTTGAATTTAGCACCACATTGAACAGTCTGACTCAACGAACGCAAATGCAATTAAAATGACAACAGAATTCATTGTTGTGGTAAGTGTGTTAAATCTGTAGGTATTTTCAAAACAAACGTATCCTCTGCTATACACTGAAATAAGAATTACTATTCAGATTCTATGTGTTACGATTAGTTTAATAATTAGTTCATTGCAATATTTCTTTCACTGTTCTGAACTTTACTGACCAGCAGTTATTTGAATGATAGGTGTTGGACTTTCATTCACGTTCATTTTTACGTGGGGTAGCGTCGTCACTGAACAATGAGCGGGTATAGAATGACGTTAAGGCCCTGTTTCACAGATATCAAAATTAAAGTTGGCAGTTCATTTATATTGATTCAAAGGACAAATAAACTGAGCCACTAGGTGGTTTACAGTTTTATCTGCGTTTCCTATCTGGCGGAGTACAATTCGATCTGTTTCTGCTAAAATGTGGAAGTTTTATCTGCTATAGTAAGACGGCAGAGGACAGTTTTCGAGTACAAGAGACACTGATACTTTATGAACTCTTTCAATAACATACTGCAAGTTTTCACGTGCATTTCTGTCTGTGATGCACTTACGAATCGCTGGTTGTATCTCACTCGACGCAAAAACTTCCCAAGTCTGAGATGTTTTACAATCCTAGGAATATGGCTACACTATCTTTACCATAGGAATGACTCATTACAAAAATTTTGCTTAGGCGGTAGTTGATGACTAGGAGGCACTGTCCAGTACAAGAATCTGCGTCGTGTGATTTCAGATTGAGATTTATTAGCTGATACTAGTTGAAAATGAGGTATGTCACGTCTCTTTATGCCTAGTCAGCAATGAAGATCAGTCCTGATTTCGAGTCTCGCTCAGGCACGAAACCTTTGCCTGGTTTGCATCAGCTACAGGTTCAGAATTTGAAACCATCTCCAGAAGTTTATCACCTCTTTCAAAGTTCAAACATATGCACAGCTAGCTGCTCATGAATTGTAATGTCAGTTTCTGTTAGATAACAAGGGTGATAAGTGACTTTCGGACTGCTCATAGATCCAAGTGCCGTCATTAATACAGTGTAACTACAAGTGATCCGTTGTCGATGGTGAGTTTTTTATGGAGCACTTGATGATGTTAATCGCGATTTTTTTAACTGGTTAGTTTATCCCAATTACGGTTCATAGATGCTTTGAGGGAGGGAGGGAGGAAGATTGAGTTAGTCCCGTCGACATCGAGGTCATTAGAGACGGATGGAGAATGAAATTGGCTGTACGTTTTGAAAGGCATTTGCCTAGAGCAATTTAGCGAAATCACGGAAAACCTAAATCTGGATGGCTGGACGCGAGTATGAATCATTGCCCTCCAGATGCGAGTCCATTGTGCTAACCACTGCGTCACCGCACTCGGTAGATGCTTGGCAAAACCTTTTAGAAGGCAAGAACACTTCGAATGATCATTGAACTTTAAGAGTCCAGATATTGCTGAAAAATATCTTAATCACCAAAAATTTAGTACTGGATTATGGAATGATTTATGTAGTTGTGTTATGGGCATTAGTTGTCTCAGATAAAAATGAGAGTAATAACGTTTTAGAATTGTCACTAATTGTAATAAACTTGAGTTTACACGCGTTAACGGTTGCCTCATATCTCATAATAATGTGTTCCCTCATATTTTTAAGTTTGGAAGGTAGGAGACGAGATACTGGCAGAAGTAAAGCTGTGAGTACCGGGCGTGAGTCGTGCTTCGGTAGCTCAGTTGGTAGAGCACTTGCCCGCGAAAGGCAAAGGTCCCGAGTTCGAGTCTCGGTCGGGCACACAGTTTTAATCTGCCAGGAAGTTTCATATCAGCGCACACTCCGCTGCAGAGTGAAAATCTCATTCTGGATCGTGGTATTAACTTAAGTGGGTGTAAGTTGCAGTAGTTACTGTGACATGAAGAGGCTTGCACACGACAGAGTAGCATATAGAGATGTGTCAAGCCAGTCTTCGGACTTAAGACCACAACAACAAGATAAGCAACAACAATTTACATCTGGAGTTATTGCCATACACAGTTATGTTCTTTAGCAGCCAATTGTGGTACGCGTAATGTACGAGGTCTGTTCAGAAAATTCCGGAGCTTTGTTCAGAAAGTTTTCCCTCTCTTACTTTTTACTTATTGTGTGTGATTTCCTCCGAAATACTCTCCGCCACAATTGATAAACCGCTCCTAACGCCGTTTCCACTTCCGGAAGGAGTGTTGGCACACCTTCTGCTGGATCGCGCAAAGCGCTGTCTGCGAATTTTCTTTTATCCCGTCTACCGTTGCCAATATTCGTCCTTTTGAGCATCTCAGCATCATAACCGTAGACCCATGTCTCAACACCGGTTATGATTCTCTCAAGGAATATCTCGTTCACATATTCGCGATCCAAAAGCTCTTCACAGACTGCGAGGCTAAGGTATTTCTGGTCTTGGTCCGTGGGACTAACTTGGTGGGACAGCGGTGCATTTCAAGACGCTGTGTCAGGATTTCATTTTTCTGAAATCTCTCGGACAGTGAGTCTTCGAGTAACACGCACAGTTTCGTTGACGTTTCTGACATGAGCGTCGAAGGCGTCCTGAACTAGGATCGTCTTTAACTTCCACACGGCCATTTTTAAATCGTGTGAGCCATTCGTAACACCGAGTGCGGCTTAAGCACTCAACACGGTAGGCTTCCTGCATCATTTGGCGTGTCTCTGTAGAGGTTTTCTGGAGTTTCACGCAAAATTTAATGCAGACGCGTTCCTCCTCTAACTGCCACCTCGAAATTCGCAAACTGTGCGGCGCAACGTTCTACTCAGTACAGCTCTGAACAACGACTAACAGACAACCAACAACGAAACTTCCGGCAATTACACACTGAACACAGGGATGCTAACCGCATTTCGCTCCAACACGCCATTGGTGCGAAATTGCAAATGTTACGTAATTTTTCGAACAGTCCTCGTACAGTCAAACGACTGTACCGAAACGTCCTTAGAGAACCTGCAAAGAAGGTGCGTTATGTGGAATGCATACCAGTCGGCGTAACGAGTTCAGGTCGTTCGGATACTTTTGAGCATGACAGTACATCTCGGAAAATGGGTATTACAGCAAAATAAAGGAAATTCGAGCTAATTCGGAGGCTTATCAACGCCGTTTATCACGTGAGTCATTCACAGTTGGAATAGGAAAGCTGATATGTCATAGAGACACCAGGATAACTGTGAGGTGGTGTGTGATGTATCAATGCAGATGTCGACTGTAAACAAATACTAAGCTAATTATTTATACGCTATAGTTGTTTAGGATGCAACTATGTGAAAATAATGAAAACATACATTGACGCGTTTCCAAAGTCGGGCTGTCTTCAGCCGATTGTCCATTCCAAAGTCATTAAGCAGACTTACCCTGACATGGGAAAGAGCATTCAATAAACAAAACCACTAGGACAAAAAGCCCTAATCCTGCATAGTAGTCGTGAAGTAAAATAATTAGGATTCTCGTCTTACATTTACATTCATCCACTTGCTTTCTTTCAGGTAGCTCACGATGCCGTTCGAGCATCGCACCATTCTTCAGCAATGCTTCTGGCCGCACCAGCTTGCTGTTCTTCCAGTTGGCCTATTAGGGCCTTGCAAAAAGAAATGCGTCGAAGGCTGTGAGGCGAAAACCGCTTAAGAAATCGTAATCCCACTGCCTACGGAAGAAGGCGTGATAGCTATGAGAGTGCTGTGGCCTCAACTCGCCGCTATAGGGACACTGCCGCACACACACGCGATGACAGAGCGAGTACGTGTTGGCGTCGACCGTCCACTGCAATCAGTCGAGCTCAAAACGCAGAAATGGGGGCTTCAAAAGAAGAGCAAAGGCATGTCGTGCGTTTTATTGCGGAGTAAGGAGTACCGGGAACTGAAATTCATTGAAGAATGGTGCTAGTGTGCGGAGAGTATTGAATTTCCGTTGCTATTCTGACGCTCTATCCGACCTCTGAGGCAATGGCTGGCTCTGTAACTCGCCACCCCATTCCACCTGCTGGACCGTGGTATCAGTAGCGTGGCGTGGCGTTCCAGACCGTGCGCCATCGGCCAACGATATTCCTCCTTCATTCAGTCGCTTGTGTCACGCCCTGACGTTGCATCAGACATGCAGTGCTCTTCGTACTCCTGTACCATTCTTTGATGAACTTCCCTCCCTCGCACTCCTTTCGACGTCAGGAAACGCACAACAGCCCTTTGTTCTTATTCTGAAGCCTCCATTTCACCGTTTACATCACGACTGAGTGCAGTCGCCAGTCGACGCGTGCATTGCTAGCGCAATTGTTACTTGCGTGTGCACTCATGTCCCTCTAGCGGCGAATTTGGGACCTCAGAGCTCTATAGCGATCACAACTTATTCAGCAGGCAGTGACATTACGATCCCTTAAGGGGTTTTCATCTTACAGTCTCCGACGCGTTTTTGTTATGACCATAACACACTGAAGAGCCTAAGAAACTGGTACACCTGCCTAACATCGTGTAGGGCCGCGCGAGCAAGCGGAAGTGCCGCAACACGACGTGGCGTGGACTCGACTAATGTCTGAAGTAGCGCTGGAGGGAACTGACACTACGAATCCTGCACGGCTGTCCATAAACCTGTAAGAGTGCGAGGGGGTGGAGATCAATTCTGAACAGCACTTGCAAGGCATCCCAGATGTGCTCAATAATGTTCATGTCTGGGGAGTTTGGCAGCCAGAGGAAGTGTTTAAACTCATAAGAGTGTTCCTGGACACATTCTGTAGCAATTCTGGATGTTTGCGGATGTCGAATTGTCCTGTTGGAATTGCCCAAGTCCGCCGGAATGCACAATGGACATGAATGGATGCAGGTGATCAGATGGTATACTTACGTACATGTCACGTGTCAGAGTCGTATCTGGACGTATCAGGGGTCTCATATCACCCCAACTGCATACACCCCACACCATTACAGAGCCTCCACCAACTCGAACAGTCCCCTGCTGAAATGCAGGGTCCATGGATTCATGACGTTGTCTCCGTACCCGTACACGTCCATCTGCTCGATACAATTTGAAACGAGGCTCGCCTGGCCAGGCAACATGTTCCCAGTCATCAACAGTCCAATGTTAGATCCAGATGAGGAGTAAAGCTTTGTGTCGCGCAGTCATCCAGAGTACACGAGTGGGCCTTCGGCCCAGGAAACCCATATAGATAACGTTTCGTTGAATGGTTCCCACGCCGACACTTGTTGATGGCCCACCTTTGAAATCTGCAGCAATTTGCGGAAGGATTGTACTTCCGTGAAGTTGAACGATTCTCTTCAGTCGTCGTTGGTCCCCGTTGTTGCAGGATATTTTTATGGTTGCGGCGATGTCGGAGATTTGATGTTTCACCGGATTCCTGATATTCACGGTGTAAGTAGGCTGTTTAAGTTTTTATATTGGTAACGCCACGTACCGCTCTGTATGTGATGTGTGCTTTCTGTGGCTGGTTTGCATTGCTGTTGGAATATCTGCCATTGTAGTGTTGGGCAGCTGGATGTGAACAGTGCGCAAGCGTTGCGCAGTTGGAGGTGAGCCGCCAGCAGTGGTGGATGTGGGGAGAGAAATGGCGGAGTTTTGAAATTTGTCATGAACTGCTATATATATTATGACTATTAAGGTAAATACATCATTTGTTCTCTATCAAAATCTTTCATTTGCTAACTATGCCTATCAGTAGTTAGTGCCTTCAGTAGTTTGAATCTTTTATTTAGGTGGCACTAGTGGCGCTCGCTGTATTGCAGTAGTTCGAGTAACCAAGATTTTTGTGAGGTAAGCGATTTGTGAAACGCATAGGTTAATGTTAGTCAGGGCCATTTTTTTGTAGGGATTTTTGAAAGTCAGATTGCGTTGCGCTAAAAATATTGTGTGTCAGTTTAAGCACAGTCATGTACAATTTTTCAAAAGGGGACTTTTCATACCTGATATTCACGGTACTCTCGTGAAATGGTCGTACGGGAAAATCCCCACTTCATCGCTATCTCGGAGATACTGTGTCCCATGGCTCGTGCGCCGACTATAACACCACGTTCAAACTCACCTAAATCTTGATAACGTGCCATTGTAGCAGCAGTAACCTATCTAACAACTGCGCCAGACACTTGTTTTCTTATATAGGCGTTGCCGACCGCAACGCCGTATTCTGCCTGTTTATATATCTCAGTATCTGAATAGGCATGCCTGTACCGTTTCTTTGGCACTTCAATGTATAACTAAGTAGCAACACCAGAAGATAGGAACGATTTGTAGAATGAGCTCCAGAGAACTGATGAACTGTCCAGGTTCTGGCAGTTGGCCCTGAACGTAAGAAAATGTAACATACTGCGCGTACATAGGGAAAAAGATCCACTAATGTACAGCTACACTATTGATGACAAACCGCTTGAAATACTATCTACTGAAAAATATTTGGCAGTAACTATCCAGAGCAACCTTAAGTGAAATGACCACATGAAACAAATAGTGGAAAAAGCAGATGCCAGACTCAGCTTCATAGTGGCCCAGGTCTTTAGGGAGTTTATTTGCATTTCTGTAATTTGTACATATTTTTGATGTCTCAAACGCTACGTGACAACTCTGAATTTGCTGATTATTCGGGCGCAGTCTTTGGTCAGAGTAGCTGTGTCTCTGTAAGATGTGTTTGTTTTGTCGTCGCTGCTTGGCAGCGAGAAGCGCAGGAGCTCTGTTATTAGAGGAATAGTGAGACGGACGGCGGCCGGAGGACTCGCCGCAATGTAGACGGAAAGTTAAGTGCATGTGTGTTTAAGTAAAATGATTTATGTTTGAATATTTTGAAACAGGGGAGAAAGGTCTGATTAGTCATTTAGAATGAAATGAGACGTACTGAGATTAGAAAATGAGTCTGAAGAGGATTGAAGACAATAATTTTATTTAGTCGCACTGCAGTCGTGCGAATTTTAGCATCATTGTTGAATAAGACATCCATATCAGGGAACTTAAGATTTTTCATTTCAGATTGAGTAATTTTCACTGCAAGATAGTTTTCATATTTGTTAATGATTTGTGTAACGTTTGTGAGAGCAAGAATTTGGTATGAATGTTGCCTCTGTAGTGTCGCAAGTTGTTCCAAGCGAACGTTTGTTTTAGGATAGCTAGCCGCATGTTACTTTGGGGGCTCACATCTGCTGGCCTAACCGCGAGACACATGTGCATCTGTCACTACCTGCCGTGGGAAAGATATTCAATGTTCCTTACTGGACGCGTACGTTCACCACCTATGAAAACCTAAATAAATTATACTAAATATTATTCATCATTTTCGAAATCGGTGCACTACCTTTTGACATTCAAGAGAAGATTGTATCCAAATTTCAGCTTTATAACTACCATAGTTTCAGAGATAGAAAATATTGCCAAAAAAGTCAAAAACCGACACTTGACGAAAATAACCGATAGTTTAAATGTGGTCAGAATAGTACCGTTTCTTTGGCTATAATAACAAATAAACATTATTATGTGGAAATTTCGGTCATTATTTTCCAGGCGCCAATCCATTATCTTACCGGCAGATAATTTTTTTAATTACAAATTTTCTACATAACTTTATTTCATTACTAGAGTTGCGCGGCCTCAGTAATTGTAGATATTACATGTTGTTTTTTACCAACGCTGCTTTTACATCATCTTTTAAGTATCTTCGTTGCCGAGTGAAGGGACATGGAGCAAAGGCCGTTCAGAGGTAGGTGAAGTACTAATTTGCTGCCTGCACACAGATTACGCCTGCAAACCCAGCCACCCCGCACCTTTTGTCAATGTTAATGACTGGTGTAACATGAATTGCATACAAGTAATAATATACCAGATAATTTAAATACAATTTGTTAAAGGAACGTCTCACCTAAGAGCACGGCCCATATCGTCGGTCCAAGTCATTTTTATTTAAAGGAGTATCTCACTCAAGGATGTGTATAAAATAATCGTAATTTACTTTTTCTCTTGAGCATTGCACTACGCTCTCAGCAACCATAGTTAGAAATTTGCAAATGGCGCACGGAGAGCAGCAAATGCCACGTTTCCATCCAATTACATTACGATGTAAGATATTTTAATTTCAGGATCAGTTTGCTAGAAGAATTATCAACGCACAAGGACCATTTCGTGGACAGCATTATTAGGCACATTTTGTTTAATTAAAGAGATTGATAGTAAAGTTCAGGATTTAATCAGTTTGCACATTTTTTTATAAAGATCATAAAACAGGGCCGAATTCATGTTGTATTCTCGCTGGCAGATGTATTTGTTTTCTCTAGCAGTTGGAAACGCACAGTCAAATGGTGCAAATGGCTCTGAGCACTATGGGACTCAACTGCTGTGGTCATTAGTCCCCTACAACTTAGAACTACTTAAACCTAACTATCCTAAGGACATCACACACATCCATGCCCGAGGCAGGATTCGAACCTGCGACCGTAGCGGGCTTGCGGTTCCAGACTGCAGCGCCTTTAACCGCACGGCCACTTCGGCCGGCTATATGTACATATTCCAGGCCACTGATGATGCCTTGCAGAAAATAAAGGCGAAACGCGTATGACACTAAAATTGTGTTTTATTCGGTTGCTGTCAGACGGTCCATAAGTAAAAATTATCAATACACCGTAATATTACACGCAACTGAGGAAGACAGGACTACAAAAGTTGAACAACAGCAAAGTTACAAGCAACTAAGCAAGCCAATACGAGTTGACAAACAAATAAAAGGAAAAGAATTATTAAAGGAAACTTTCAACGGGAAAATGTAACTCTTCCACGAAGGGAGTGGCTTATAAGGCACTTGTTCGGTCGATTCTTACGTATTGTTCATCTATCTGGGCTCCCTACCAGGTAGGACTGATAGAGGAGAGAAGATTCAACGAAGAGCGGCGCGTTTCGTCACGGGATCGTCTAGCTGGCGCGAGAGCGTTCTGGGGATGCTGAACAAGCTCCACTGGCAGACGTTACAGGACAGGCGTTGTGAATCACCGAAAGATTTACGGTTGAAAGTTTGGGAGAGCGTTTTCCGGGAAAACATACTACTTCCCTCCACATACGTCTCGTGCAAAAATTCGAGAAATTAAAGCCAGTACATTCTTCCCACGCGCTGTTCGTGAGTGGAACAGTGTTGGAGGGCTCAGTTGGTGGTACAAAAGTACCCTCCGCCACACACCATCAGGTGGCTCGCGTAGTATGGTGTAGATGTAGATGAATATATTTGCACAGCAACTTGCACCGCGAGTCTAGTTTACAGAGGCACGTGAAAAAACCGAGTCACTGACATACAAACCCAATTAGAAGATAACAACACGTGATTAATGGTACCTCTGGAAAATGTTTGACACGATCAGTTTACGCTGGGATCACAAAAGCTCCATGAAACACTTCAGGAATCCGCAGTGGTTGTCTCTGTTTTCTACATCAAGCGCATTATTAATTCTGTCCTCGCTCATTCGTATTTCGAGTCCTTCAGTCAAGTCACGCTTTCTTCCGTTTCCTTCAACGTACACTTCCAAGTCCTCCTCCACATCCGGACGACGGCTGGATTTATATCTTCAGATCTGGCTGGAGGTCGACACCACAGGGAAAAATAATTACAAAAATGGTTCAAGTGGCTCTGAGCACTATGCGACTTAACTTCTGAGGTCATCAGTCGCCTAGAACTTAGAACTAATTAAACCTAACTAACCTAAGGACATCACACACATCCATGCCCGAGGCAGGATTCGAACCTGCGACCGTAGCGGTTGCTCGGCTCCAGACTGTAGCGCCTAAAACCGCACGGCCACTCCGGCCGGCAAATAATTACAGGAGGACAGAATCGAAGCGATGTTATTGACATAGAAAGAGAACATATTGACCCAGGATTGTATCCTTTGGCACCGCTGAGCGAACATGCTTACAGAACGAGTTTTCTTCCTCGCAGACAAGATGCTGAGCTCTATTTCTGTTTCTCAAATAGCTTTCGAACCGCTGCAGTGCCTTATCTGAAGACTTTAGATGTCGCGTTTTCTTGAGCAGTACGTCAAAGTTGACGATAACAGAAGCCTTCCTGGAGTCTGCTAGGCTCAACATGGCCTCCTTGAAGCTACGATTAACAGATTACACAAGTGTGGCCGCTTTGTAAATCAAGCGGGCGTTCAGAGGGACGATTGGCACATAACACTTGTCACCGGCTTGGCAATCAAAAAGCTAACACGCTAGCGGCCCATTTTCCTCGCGTGAGCGTTATGTGCACAATAGGTTTGTCTGCCTCCAGGGCCGCGACGCAAGCTGCAGGTGTTGCGTGCCGAATGTGTCGCGTGTCGCCAGCCATTGGGAGATGAGCAGGCCTTGCGAGACCAGCACAACGGAGCCGGTGCGCGTAATAGACGGGTCTGAATTCTTACCTCGAGTGGATGGCGCCTCTTGGACCACATTCCGTTTGCACGAGGCACGACAGGTCACCGCTGTTAAACGTGGAGGAAGATTAGTTTTAACGTTCCTTCGGCGACAGGGTCATCGGAGAGGGATGGTGAAGGGAGGGGGGATTCAAACTGCATAGTCCCCGTATTCACCTTAAGCGATTTTCGGGATTGTCGGAAATCATATTGACTGATATTTGAGCCGCTCTTCCCCCAAATACGAATTCGTGTCTCACCACCGCAACATGACACTCGATCACGATTTCCAAAGCAGATGCTGAGGTATTACATAAACTCTGCCACATGCCTTTGCATCGAGATTAACTGTCTCTGTTCCAGGTATTCCAGCTAAAGAGCCGCTACATTGGTAGCAACCAATAAAAATTTCGTAACCACACAATTTTGTGATACTTTGGATATAGTGATCTATTGGCAGTTCCATTTCGTCCTTCACTCTAACACGAAGTGTATTTACACACGTTCGCGTCAATCATTTCTGTGAAATGTGTGTGAAATTTTACGGGACTTAACAGCTAAGGTCATCAGTCCCTAAGATTACACACTACTTATCCTTCTTGTGTTGGCTAAAGAGCCAACACCGTGTTACGAATGGAGGCCGAAATGCACGCGTTTTAGCTCAAGCAGGCTGGCGTGAGGAGGGAAGAACTATACTGATGTGAGGTCTGGTACATGACAAGGAATGAGAATTCTGAAAGCGGACATAATTAGTTTGATACTTAACTTTAATCCATTAATGATGAACGTCGCTCTTGATGGTACATGATTCACAATATTATCTGTTCAGAATACATTCATAATAACTGAATATGGCGCCTTGCTAGGTCGTAGCAAATGACGTAGCTGAAGGATATGCTAACTATCGTCTCGGCAAATGAGAACGTATTTTGTCAGTGAACCATCACTAGCGAAGTCGGCTGTACAACTGGGTCGAGTGCTAGGGAGTCTCTCTAGACTAGACCTGCCGTGTGGCGGCGCTCGGTCTGCAATCACTGATAGTGGCGACACGTGGGTCCGACGTATACTAACGGACCACGGCCGATTTAAAGGCTACCACCTAGCAAGTGTGGTGTCTGGCGGTGACACCACATTCCTCCCCCGCAAATCGGCGTACGGTTGTGTTATAAGGCTTCCGCCCGCCGTGGGGAGGACCCCGTGTTGACGTATGCGACGAGGTGGGGAGCCTAACAACAGGCGAGGCTGTGCCACCCGCACCCTGCCATTCGGACCGAGGGGAGCTAGGAAACGCCTGAAAACCTGCTCCAGGGTGCACGCCAACATGCGGTGTATGCGCCCGTAGAGAGACAGGAGGGGCCGAAGGGTCGACCTCCATCGGGGCGGGGCACCTGACGGGCGGAGACGACATATGGTCTGGAGCGGGCAAGAGTTCCATGTCGGAGGACAGCTGGTCACGGGGAGCGATCGGCGGCGCGTGACCCAGGGAGGCGCTCGGCGGTTGCAGCGACGCGTCCACTGCGGGCGTCGCCGGCGGGAGAACAGGCGGGGGCGGCGGCGGCGGCGGCGGCGGCGCGTCGCCATGGGGCAAAATGGAAGGCAGCGTCGGTAACACCTGGGGCTGAGGCGAGCCAGTAGATAGGTCCCCGGGGCGCTGGCCAGATGGCACCGTCGCTGAAAGCAGACGGGGAGCGGCAGATCCCGTGCGACGACAGAGGCGCAGCTGATTGAGATGCTGGCGCACCTCACCAGAGGCCCCCAAAACCAGATACATAGCATGTCCGAGGCAGCGAAGAGTGCGCCCTTGGAGGCAACGCCGTGAACCTCGATAGTGGCGGTAGTAGACCATGTCGCCTGGGGCAAAAGCAGGTGTCTGCCGCTGCACAGGAACCGGATGCAGCGGATGTAGCAAAGACATCAAGGTTCGATGATGGCGACAGTGGAGCAACTCAGCCGGCGAGCGACCATCTCGGGGCTGAGAGCGATACGGGGACAAAAAGGGCAATGCGACTCTTGCAACTTCAACATCTGTGAATTGAAAGTCCTGACCAATCGTTCAGCGGCACCGTTTGACTGTGGCGAAAACGGCGCGGTCGTCAGATGTTGAATATCATTGGCCTTGCAGAATGACTGAAATTATGTGGACATGAATTGTGGGCCATTGTCGGAAACTATTGTCTGTGGAAGACCTTCAATGCAAAAGATAGCAGATAACGCTTGGATGGTGGCAGATGATGTCGTGGAAGACATCCGGACAACAAAAGGAAAATTACTGAATGAATCCATCACAACCAACCATCGAGCGTTCCAGAATGGACCAGCAAAATCGACGTGTAAGCATTCACAAGGGAAAGTGGCTTTTGGCCATGCAAAGAATTTCCACGGTGGTGCTGATTGTTGTTCGGCACACACCATGCAAGAAGAGCACATATTCGTAATCGCGGCATCGATTCCGAACCAAGTACAGTGCTGACGAGCAAATTGTTTCGTTCTCACTATACTCCAATGTCCTTGGTGGAGAACCTTTAAGAGAGAGGACTGTAACGAACGTGGTACCACGACCCTGGACTGATCATTATCAGAACGGAACAGCTAAACACCACGTCGAACAAAAAGTCTCTCCTTGTGAGCAAAACATCGGCGAACTAACGGGTCCCCGATCCATGACTTTGACAAGGGCCATTACATAGCAACAAAACGCAGAACAGTAGCAAGGACAGGGTCGGCAGTTGTGGCTGTAGCTACAAGACGAAAATCAATCGGAAACGATTCGACAACGTCAACAGTTTCCGAATCAATGAACATGCAAGCAAGTTCGGAGGAATCGAATGCTCTATCCTCAGCAACAGGCAAACGGGACAACGCATCGGCGTTTCCGTGCTTAGCAGTGGACCGATACAAGATATCGTAGCGGTACTGCGAGAGGAAAATAGATCAGCGAATGAATTTCTGCGCTGTACGTGGAGGTACAGGCTTGTTCGGATGAAAAACGATGTCAAAGGTTTGTGGTCTGTGATTGTGGTGAAGTGACGACCATACACGAATTCATGAAACTTAGTAACACCAAATACGAGAGCCAATGCTACTTTCTCGATCTGTGAATAATTTCTTTGCGCAGACGAGAGCAATTTGGACGCAAAGGCAATAGGGCGATCGTGCGAACCATCTTTGTGCGCAAGCACAGCACCGATCCCGAAATCCGATGCATCCACCATCAACAAAAGGGGTTTCTGGGGCTCGAATGGCGTAAGGCAAGTATTGGAAAGCAACGCCGATTTCAACTGGCGAAAGGCGCGTTCGCATTTCGTCGTCCAGACGAACGGAACACCTTTACGGCGTAAGCGATGAAGCGGAGCTGAAATGGAAGAGGCATGGGGAACATATCGGTGGTAATAATTAATTTTTCCCAGCACACTCTGTAGCTGCTTCAAATTCTGCGGCGAAGGCAAGTCCTGCATGGCACAGAGGTGCTCGGGACTGGGATGTATGCCTTGGGCATTGATTACATGTCCCAGATAGGGTAAGTCACGAGCAAAAAACACACATTTGTCCTTCCGAAAGCGAAGACCATTTTGTCGCAAGACCTGAAATAATGTTCTGAGATTGGCTAAATGTTCTTCTTCCGTCTTTCCGGAGATCACAATATCGTCCAGATATTTTGCTGCAGTAGGGACTGACACACAAACGGTTTGTAGGTATTGCTGAAACAATGCAGGGGCAGATGCACACCCAAATGGCAGTCGTTTGAATTGATACAAACCAAGATGTGTGTTAATCACCAAAACGCACTGGGATTCTTCGTCCACCGGTATCTGCAAGTACGCATCTGCTAGGTCCAACTTCGAAAAATATTTGCCCGGGCACAGTTTGTCAAAAAGATCTTCCGGGTGGGGTAAAGGAAAAGTTGCAATCACTAGTTGTGGATTCACTGTTGCCGTGAAGTCCACACAAAGTCTCAATTTTCCCGAAGGTTTTGGCAAAATGACTAAGTGTGATGCCCAGAGAGAAGCCTGCACACGTTCAATTACACCTTGTGATTCCAAATCGTGTAATGTTTTTGCAGCCTCATCACACAATGCGTGGGGAACATTGCGCGCTGTGAAAAATTTCGGTTGCGCGATTACCTTCAGTTCCAAATTTGCTTTATAGTTCTTAGTGCAACCGAGGCCCGGTGCAAAAATGTCTGCAAATTCTTCACATAGACGAGAAACACTGTCTGAAGGCACAGACTGGTTCACTGATAGGACCTGATTTACTATAGACAAGTTAAACAACTGAAATACATCGAAACCAAACAAGTTCACTGCAGAAGAAGAACGGAGGACTCCAAGTGACACAAGTTTTGTTTCTCCTTTGTATGTTGCAAGAAGGCTGCACTGTCCTAACACAGGGATCTTTTGACCTGAATAGCTATTTAACTTAACAGTTGCGGCACGCAACAGAGGTGTGCCCAGCAGTTTGTAAGTGTCCTGATTGGTCAGTGGAACTGCAGCTCCGGTATCGACCTGGAATGGCATCACTTTGCTGTTAATGTCCAAGTCTAAAAAAGCTTATCGTCCTGCTGACGAAAAGAGCGACTGTCTAGTGCAACGTGAACTGACACTGGCACAAAATCACTTGCGACTTGACGGGAGTTCCAGCGATGTCGACGCACAGTATTTGTGGGACGAACACAGTCACTGTTAGAGAGACTGGCACTGGGCAGAGTGGAATGAACTACATGAATTTCCATGGGCGAAGTTTCGCGAGCCTGAGTATCCCTGGTTCGATTCCGATCCCGGCGCGAAGCAAAGGGCCTGGAATGGTTTTGAGTTTCCGATCCGAGCTTTTTCTGTCAAACACTCTGAACATTTCCTTTTTTATTAGAGTAAAAGCAAATAGCTTGGCGTGACGGGCAATTCTCACACGAATGTTTAGTAGCGCACCACAGGCATGATTTGAGCACTGCATTTGCTTGCCGGCGCGGCCCACGTGGCTGAGAGCCTGGCGGCAGCGGCGCGGCCGGGCGCGAGGGCTGTTTACTGCTCCGTGCAGCTCGCCTGGCGGGCCGGTTAACCTGACACATGGCTGGCGAAGTTTCAAATGATTCCTGAGCAAAGTCAAGTGTGTCCTGCCAATCCAATATTAGTCCAGTCAAATAGTAGATATACCTTGCAAAAGGTGGGGTAGAAGAGTTTATTTTTTCAGCTCGTTCATATGGTTGGAAAGATTAGAAAACCGAGTTTTGCCAACAAAATTTCGCATGGGAAAACTTTCTGCAGTCAAAAAACTTCGAAAATTTCGGACTTTTTTCAGTTTTTTCAAAATATCTCAGTTTTATTTGCTGCTATCGCTTTAACGTCTATTTTCTTTTTTAAAGATCACAAAATTCTCTACAAATTTGATTCTTGCCATTTTTTTTCTACTCCCAATATCTAAGGCGCTACAGCACCTCAAAAAATACCAATTTTTCAAATTTTGAGCATAGTGGCAAGATACCTTATTTTTTAACACTATTTTTTCAGTCTCTGTTTGTGTAGTATAAATACATTATACATCCTGTTATAAGTAGGAATTTACCACCTCACTTTCAGGTATTCAATTTCTTTGTATACAACATGAGGATTGCTGGGCACCCAACTATTGTGATTCTTACATCACTACCTGAAGTTCACTATGGGCCACCTCAGCCCTGGTATTTGTAAAACTATAAATATAAAAATACATCATAAAGAGACATAAACACACACACACACACACACACACACACACACATACACATGCACGCAAAATAAATTGTTTCAGGAAACTGAGCTATTATTAGCTGCAATAGGCAACCTAATTAGGTAGGTAATTATTCTTGTGTATAAAAGCCACACAGTTGACGTTAAAAATAAGTAGCTTTATTACAATTAAAATGCATTGTCAGTTACTAATAAATGTTGACAGTTCTGGGTGTGTAATACTTGTAATATTGCACTTAAGCGCACTTGAGACAGATATGAGCATCACTTCCAACGTTTTGATGGGCCAGGTTCCTCAGTGTCACAAGAAATACCTTGAGTTACGGATTCAGGGTCTGTACATAGAGTTGATCCCAGATTGACCTCTTCTTTAAACAGCGAGTCAGCCTCAGCAAGTTCGTTGGTTTCGTCAGCGGTTCCCTCAACATCCTCCATAACATCTTCTTCACTGTCTTCAAATAAAAATTTTGGCACGTTTTCACAGTTGACCCCAATACATTTCTTGCAAATGGAAGAACATTTCAAACCCACTTTTCTGCAGGAGCACGCTCCGCCACAGTTCAGCTTGCATGAGGATGAAACAATGTGAAGAAGTGCTTCAGGTGCTGGATCTTGGCTCATCATAACGGGTATTGGACCATGGTCACAGTGATTCCAGCCCCATTTCTCAGAAGGTTCCCAGTTTCCCATCCAACTTTGGACTTATTGGTAAGTCCGCAACGAATGATGTTGTGCAACATATTGTGTAGGTGCAAGATTCAGTTTGCTTTTTGTGGCAGACTTGACGAATAGCTGGTACCGCAAATGGTCTAGTGTGTGGGAACTGCTGACACCTCCACTATACAATGCGATTGTAACCCGTTCTCCTGCTGTTATTATTTCTTCACGGGTAGCATGTGGTTTATTGAACGTGCAAAGCGCTGAGGTTAGGTGTTCATTTTTCGCAACAATATTGCAGCACTTAATTTTTCCTTGGCCAAAAGGCGTGAGTGAACAGAATATATTCACTGTCAAACTTGTAAGATGCAGTGAAAAACCACTTGTCTTCTGCATTTCCTCTTCCTGGCTTTAAGAAAAATAAGTTTTCAATGCCTTGCCCCAAACCGGTCATGAGCACAAGCCGGTCAACATCTTCTCCTACAATGACAACACTTCCAAAATCTTTGGTTCTTTAAATGGCAGATGTTACAATTATAACGTCAGCATCTTCTTGTGCCTGGTGCACTTCAATGCTACACTCCAGAAATTCCATTTTAAGAAGTGTGATCAAACGCATCTTCTTTCGTTCGTTGTACAAGAACTTGTCCTGAGGGACTTGGTTCACCATCTCTGATTCAACCACAATGTCAACCGAAGAATGTTGTTTGGACCTACGAATCCTCTCAGCACTCTTTGTGCTACATTTGTCTCCCTCACATGGATACCCATCAAATACAATAGCAAATTGAGATCCAAAATGACGTTGCAGGTAAGAAACATAGCTTTGGGCTATAGACTTGAAGCAAACATTTCGAGTCCAAGTCACTTTATGGATAAGGTACCCTCCATCAATGACAAAGAATTTACTCGGTCCACCTGACTTAACATCTTCCACTGGAACGAAGACATTGTACAATGAAGATTTTGTTCCTTTTCGCATGGCTTTTTCTGAGAATAGGGACAATGGGTAAGGAGCAAGTTCATATTTCAGAAAGGCTTTTAACTCTTCTTCACTTTGTTTCATTAAACAAATCCTTTGGAAAAGAGTTAAAGGATCAACAGGAGTAATTTTAGTGCTCCCAGCTGTTACAGAATTGAACGCAGAGAGTCACAACTTTATCTTTTCTTCGGAACTTTACATCGTGGAAATTGTCATCAACTATTCTTTGCTCGAAATTTGAAAAATTGGTATTTTTTCACGCGCTGTAGCGCCTGAGATACTGGGACTAGAAATATATGGCTAGAATCAAATTTGTAGAGAATTTTGTGCTCTTTAAAAAAGAAAATAGACGTCAAAACGATAGGAGCAAATGAAACTGAGATATTTTGAAAAAACTGAAAAAAGTCCGAAATTTTCGAAGTTTTTTGACTGCAGAAAGTTTTCCCAAGAGAAATTTTGTTGGCAAAACACGGTTTTCTAACCTTTCCAACAATATGAACGAGTTCAAAAAATAAAATCTTCTACCCCACCTTTTGCAAGGTACAGGCTTTTTTTCTGACAGTTTCACTGGACTATATGTCCATCACTTGTTGAAGGGAGGGATTGACTAGTTCCAAAATCTGTTCCCTTATACGAACATCAGAAACGTTCTGTGCAGTTGCATCACGTACCATAGTATCTGAATATGGGAGTCCACATTGACACTCAATAGCACAATCCCTAGTAAGGCCTTGCAAGGTTGCAACCCACTACCGATTAGTCTGACTTGCCGTACGTTTTGTACGAAAGAAGGTATACCGTTTCGCCACTACATTGACTGATTGTTTGAAATATGCATCTAATGCAGACAAAATTTCTTCGTAGGACAGAGTTGCTACGTCGCGACGGGGAAATAATTTGACTATCACACGGTAGGTTTGCACACCGATGGACGACAAAAGAAAAGGCTGCTGCTCGTTACCTTGAATTCTGTAGGCGGCGAGATGGAATCCAAATTGGCGTGTCCACTCTGTCCAGCTTTCTAGTGCAGCATCAAAAGGTCTGAAGGTCGGCGGAACGGCGTGTTGTGGCTGCGTTAGCGGTGGAGCGGCGGCTGCCGCATCAATTTGCATCGCACGTTGACCCTGGACGAGCTGTCCAAGGGCATCCAGTAATGCCCGCGTCTGCTGATTCTGTAAGCGATAAAATTCGGACAGTACATCTGGAGATTGTGGCGAAGCCATTACACAATGAAATCAGGTCAGTCGCAACGACAAACGTCAGTATAGTTAAGAACACCGTTTTTAATCGTCGCCAATGTTGTGTTGGCTGAAGAGCCAACACCGTTTTACGAATGGAGGCCGAAATGCACGCGTTTTAGCTCATGCAGGCTGGCGTCAGGAGGGAAGAACTATACTGACGTGAGGTCTGGAACATGACAAGGAATGAGAATTCAGAAAGCGGACATAATTAGTTTGATACTTAACTTTAATCCATTAATGACGAACGTCGCTCTTGACGGTACATGATTCACAATATCATCTGTTCAGAATACATTCATAGTAACTGAATATGGCGTCTTGCTAGGTCGTAGCAAATGACGTAGCTGAAGGCTATGCTAAACTGTCGTCTCTGCAAATGAGAGCGTATGTAGACAGTGAACCATCGCTAGCAAAGTCGGCTGTACAACTGGGGCGAGTGCTAGGGAGTCTCTCTAGACTATACCTGCCGTGTGGCGGCGCTCGGTCTGCAATCACTGATAGTGGCGACACGCGGGTCCGACGTATACTATAATAAGGGGAACCAGTCCGCATTCGCCGAGGCAGATGGAAAACCGCCTAAAAACCATCCACAGACTGACCGGCTCACCGGACCTCGACACAAATCCGGCGGGCGGATTCGTGCCGGGGACCTGCGTTTCTTCCCGCCCGGAAAGTCGTGCGTTAGACCAACATTTACTTAAGTGAAAACTACAAGGACAACATTTACAACAACAGTCAAAATGGCGACTGTGACGGAGATTGCGTCCTCTGCAGTTGACATAGATGGATTCGACAAGCACCGTCTGTTTTGCCAATTATATCTGTTTTTATGTTGCACTACTTCATGTTTGCACTGATTTCTTTTATTCAAATGATAAAGTCATTTCTGAAAGCACCTTACATCAAAATCTTAGGTTTCCAGGAACTAAGGAAAAAGTTTTGCAGGTGAGTATATGGAATGTGAAGGGATGGGCTCTACAGTGTTTAAAGAACAGAACGAAATGGATATTATGCCATTACCGCAGTTGCACTACGTTTTGCAATCTCTTTGAAAAAATAAGTCCAAAATCGTAGAATAAGGTCCTTTTCTTGAAGCAGTAATTCATTTGGATGGTCAACTTACGCTTTTAATAACTTTTTTTTTTTTTTTAATGGCTCTGAGCACTATGGTACTTAACTTCTGAGGTCATCAGTCCCCTAGAGCTTAGAACTACTTAAACCTAACTAACCTAAGGACACCACACACTTCCATGACCGAGGCAGGATTCGAACCTGCGATCGCAGCCGTCGCACGGTTCCAGACTGTAGCGCGTAGAACCGCACGGTCAGACCGGTTAGCCAGTACTCTTTTAATTTGTTTCTTTTTTACTCATACATTTTCACAGTATTGTAACTCTAATAGAAGAACATACAGAATGGTTTCAGTGATCATCATCATCGAAAGTACTGTTACGTACAGACCATTTCATCAAATCATCATATAAATACCTATATTCACGCGGAATATAACCAAGTACATGTTGCATGCCCTGTATTTTCTCGCAGTTTTTTCAAAATTGAAAACAATAGACATTTCCGGAAATAAGACTGTTGGCACTTTACGTTCCAGCTCAATACCTGACGCCATTTTACAGCTCACAACACCACTCAGTAATAACAACAACTGAACAACGAAAAGCGAAACGTAACGTATAGTGCATGATGTATTCCATAGATGGCATGCTAAGATGAGAACCAATGAAAGTGAATTATTCCAGGAGTAAAGTCTTTTCAAAAATTATTTCCCTGTAACGAAGCCGTAAAAACACATTTAAAATGTGTGGAATAAAGCCCCTGTCTTCCTCAAAGATGTACTTATATATACAAAATCTGGTTGCGTTCTTAACTCATTTTGTTAAAATTTGGAGTAAGGCCCTTTCAAAAATGAGTCTATCACGTCCAATCTGAATGTATGTAATCTTATTCGTGAATATATAGGTACTGTTATTGTAGTTATGTAACGCTAATGTAAAGTATTGTGATTTATGTAAATCAAGTACTACGCCCGTTGCAACTAATGTATGGAGAAGAAGACAGTGTGGAAAGATGGAGAGAGACATGAAAGTACGGTAAGTGAGGACCGGTTTTTTGTGATGAGGAACGAAGCAGTATTTTGAGACAACGTTGACACTCTAACGTGTGAAGAAGATGAAGAAAGAGATACTGTAATGAGAAGAAGTTAAAGTGAAGCGGTTGTGGAGAAATTATAGACGTAATGAAGAATACCTTCAGAGACTGAGTAATGGTGTCTTTTATGGAACGTACTGATGAGCTATTAGCTGAGGATCTAGTATATGAGGTCGTCAGATACTGTCTAAGGCAGATCAAGAAAAGAAGAGAATCAGATCTATTGACGGAAGAAGAAGCGATATTAATTTTCTGATGAAAGTTTCACGACGAGACGAGTAGAAAAGTAGAAGTCAGGAGTCTTTTCATAGCGACGGCAAATGTGGCGTGTTCCTAGAATTGAAGAGTTGCTGGACTCAGATATAAAATCAGTCTAGCACGAGATGAATGGGCTATGTTTCACAGAGTGTGATGTCACGTGGACTTCATAGTTCAGCGAGGCGGAAGGCTTATTTGGAGTAAAGTCGAGTTGTGACAAACTTATGAACTGTGGATTGGAAACTGAACGATTTATGGACTGTCGTTAGAAACAAACTATATACAAACTGTTCCACTTACCGTGCGACCATAGGGTGTGTGTGTGTGGTAGCTTATGTGCACTTCGCTTTATCATACATACGAATATATATTATGCGGGTATATTGTTACCGTAATCAATTTGTGTTTTGTATACTATCTTGTCAAAATCCTCGACAGAAGCTTTTCCTTGACGAGATAACAACATTTCTTGTCACTGAGTTGAGTACTGTACCAACAATTATAGTGGGAGCCTTTATTTGTAGATTTATAAAGTTTGACGCAGGGGGCGACACCATCTTGTCGCCATCTTGGTCGCGGAGTATTGTGGCGGTCAGTGATCACGTCACACAACTTCGTCTACCAGCAACTACTACTGTCTCAGGTAGGACAGTAGCAGAATTACACCTTTAGAATCTCCACAATCGAAACAGAAATAGGAAAACGTGTGTACAGTAACATAATACGACGCAAACTTCAATAGATGAGAGCTATTTACCGACTCAATGAAATATCAGATACAATTCTTTATAGTATAAGCTTGTGTAATTAAATCAAACCAACTGGCATTGCGCAAACTACAAGAAACAAATACACGTTATTTAGCAGTAACCGCAAAGCAATAATAATCTCTCTCACAGCTATTTCAAATACAACCCCTAGTTAAATACAATGAATTATGCTCAGGTCATGTGTAAAAACTCGCCAATTCGAAATATTCATAACAGATTAAGTACTTTGACTCCATTTTAGGTAATCAGCGCTGTTGCACCGATGTTTCGCGGTTCTGCTTAAACGTAACGACAGACACTGTCCACTAATTATGACGTATATCATTTACTTAAGTAATTACCATCACTGTACGTTATCCTCCTGTATTTACACTTCTGTTGTATGATATGAGAGGGTCGTGTGAGAGCGTATACTTGTTGTCAATCGGAAGAAGTGGAGTGGGGTGTATTGTGGATAACATACAACGTGATGAGATACAGAAGAATATTATTTTGTTATTCAGATGGTTCACAATAGCAAAGCCAATCTGAACGAAACAAGACCACAGATTGCACGAACCCTACACACAGTCTATATCAAAGATCGACCGTCAAGGGTTATACACAACATAGTGTCGTCAGAGAACCCCTCACCCCCCTGCCCTCCCCCCACCCCGCTCCCCTCCCAGCCAGCAGTGCGGAGCACTAGGCAAAAGTGATCTCCATGGGTTGATGAGGGTGCAATCAAGTGGAATCCTTGCGACAGTGTAGTGGTGGGCCATGTGTCATGGACTTCAAGCAGGATAGTGTAGTGGTGGGCCATGTGTCATGGACTTCAAGCAGGATAGTGTAGTGGTGGGCCATGTGTCATGGACTTCAAGCAGGATAGTGTAGTGGTGGGCCATGTGTCATGGACTTCAAGCAGGATAGTGTAGTGGTGGGCCATGTGTCATGGACTTCAAGCAGGATAGTGTAGTGGTGGGCCATGTGTCATGGACTTCAAGCAGGATAGTGTAGTGGTGGGCCATGTGTCATGGACTTCAAGCAGGATAGTGTAGTGGTGGGCCATGTGTCATGGACTTCAAGCAGGATAGTGTAGTGGTGGGCCACGTGTCATGGACTTCAAGCAGGATAGTGTAGTGGTGGGCCATGTGTCATGGACTTCAAGCAGGATGGCATCCGACCTAGATGTGATCAGACTCCAGTTGCACAGCTCCACTGTGCTAATCTTGCAGGTCTATGGGTGGGTGTCAGATCCGATCATAGTGGGTCTGTTGTGGAGAGTCAGTTGTCGCAGCCATTCCAACGGCGTCAGCTGGAGTGGAAGTGACCTCGTTGTCCACAGTGGCGGAGGGGTGTGATGTTCTGGCAACAGGCTCAATGTGATAGCTGCTGTGCCCACATCGTCACGCAGTTTGTAGGAACATGAGGAATGCCAGTTAGTGAGACCGTCCCCAGTGTCAAGTTCAGGATGTTGATCTTGAGCGACCAGGGATTTGCGACCAGTTTGATGCTAAGGTCATCAGCTTGGAAGTCTTTGGCGCCGAGTTGTACTACGAATTCGCCGACGGCCACGGTGTGTCCGGCTGTGTCACCATGTTGGGTGGTGGAAGTTGATGCGTTGTCAGTAGACGGGTCATCCTGAATCGTCCACAGGGGTTTTAGTCAGTTGGTAGATACTGTGCTGGGCCCTGCATCAGTAGTATCACAAACTTACATGTGTCACATTTTAAAACTTTGTGTGGTCCTGTGCCAAATCACTTCATCCTGAAGCATGACATGGCTGCAGTCTGTAAGCGTCTTACGAATGGGAACTTTAGGGGCGCTGTGAGGTTGTGGATGCGGTATCTTGAGATGTGCAACATGTTCTTTCACCCCGGTGACAAGGGCGTGAATTCCGGACGTTTCCGCCGGCGGCACCTGCAGTATAATGTAGGAGGGAAGTGCGAACAGCTCGCTGTACACAACTTCAGGGAGAGAGGCACATACATCTGCTTGTGGGCAGTGTATATGCGAAATAGCACCCACGGTAAATGTTCTGTCCAGCGACTGTTGTGGTACATAAGGGAGGCTTTTAGTGTGCGATGCCTTCATTCCACAATGCCAAAGCCGGCCGGAGTGGCCGAGCGGTTCTAGGCGCTACAGTCTGGAACCGTGCGACCGCTACGGTTGCAGGTTCGAATCCTGCCTCGGGCATGGAAGTGTGTGATGTCCTTAGGTTAGTTAAGTTTAAGTAGTTCTAAGTTCCAGGGGACTGATGACCTCAGAAGTTAAGTCCCATAGTGCTCAGAGCCATTTGAACCATCCACAAGACCAATGCCTTGATGGTCATAAATAGTAGTTCAATAACGATGAGTACCACATAGTTCACTGAACGGAGCAGATTCTAAATATCGTCCTTGGCTGGTGGAGATGGTCACTGAACACCCGTACTGAGAAATCCAAGTGTCACTAAAGGCTTTGGCTACTGCCTCTGCTTGCATGCATCAGACGGGGATGCCTTCCACCACTGTGTTATGTGGCTGATGGTTGACAGGACGTATCGATAACCCACAGATTCAGGTAGGTATCCTACCAGGTCAAGATGCATATGTTGGAACCGCCGCTTAGATGTTGTAAACTGTGCGAGCGGTGGTTGTGCATATCTACTCCTTGCAATTTTTGTTGATGTTCGGCCATACAGAACGATCTTTACTGAGGAGTGTTGTCGATTGAGTGCCGGGATATAAGCAGTGCAGTTGCTTGCAGATGATCTGCTGAAATGGTACAAAGGAATGAGTTCAGTTTTGTGACACGTCACACAAGAGTAGCCTTGTATTGGACAAGTATCGAGTTTAAGATTACTAGTTGGACCACGAGTAGCTTTTGGAACTCTTTCTCTAGCTCTTGAGCCTCCATGAATTTATCATAAGTTGGTTGTGGCTTCGAAGACTGTGAGGAGTTCACAGTCGCAGGCTCACTATTTACTTTGAGAAGGAGTCAGTTTTCACGAAAAAAATCTCAGTGGTTGTTCTACATCTGCCACTTCCAGTTGGAGGACGGCACCAACTGTGAAACCATTTGCGTCCGACGTAATGGTTAACTGTATATGAGGAAGTGGATGTGCCAGGATCTTTATCAGTGAGACAGTCTTTCAGCTAGGTGAACGTTTTCTGCATATCGGTGGTCCACGTCAGCTTCCACTTACTGTTAGTGTTGTTTTCCTTGAGGGCCTCCGTGGGTTGGGTTTGAATAGTGGCTGCCAGTGGCATGTGGCATCGGTAGAAGTTGATTATCTCTAGATATCGACGTAATTACTCGTAGTCTTATGGGGATAGTAACTGAGTTTCATCCATTTTGGTGTAAGGCAGGTGCCGACATCGTTGACAATGTGACCGAGAAAAATAACCTCCAGTTGTTGGAGTTGGATTTTTTCATAATTAATTATGACACCACTTCCAGTAAGTACATCGCAAAATTGTTTGAGGTGAGATTCATGGGTGTCTGGGAAAACTGAGGGTATCATTAAGATAAGTGGAGCAAAAGGATAGGTTAAATAGGATACCACCCAAAAACAGTTGCCATCTTCACGCTGCATTTTTGAGGCCATATCGCACAGAAAGGTATTTGGATAGGCAGAGAGATGTGATGATTGTTATCGTTTGCATGTCTTCCAAGCTCATCGGTATCTGGTGATAAGCTTGTTTGCAGCCTAGGACGTTGATGACAGATGCACCTGCAAGGTAGTGAGTAATGTCCTGGATATTAGGTAACAGGTAACTGTCCATTATGGTACGAGCATTGAGAATTCTGTAGTGTAATGAGTGAAGCCCATGAACTGTTGAAAGGTCTGACTATCCCAGCTTTTAAAAGTTCATCGACCCCATCTTGGCTGCGCAAAGTTTGTGTAGTGGAAGCTGGGATGGTGTGTATTGGACTGGAGGGCGCGTCGTGGGGGGATGTTGTGTACCGTTCCATTTGTGATGGTGCACTGGGTGAATAACACTCGAGAACAATTCGTATGTGGTTGTGAATGTTAAATAAGAGCGGGAAGAACTTGACGAGGAGACCCATTACTAACCTTGTTGGTACACGATGGCTGTGTAGACGACAGTACATCCTCTTGAGTCCGTTGTAGGCACGTCGAAAGTTGGTTGCACCTGGAAAAAGGAATCAAAGTTAACTGGTGAAGTTGGTTGATGGTTTTGTAGTTGATGTCTTGCTGTGGTGGGCTCTTCAGTCGTGTTTTGAATTGCCAGTATTACTGTACCATTCTTCTGTTGCAGGCATAGAAACTCTAGGTGGGTCTCGAAGAGAGTAGATGTAGTCAAGAAGATGACAATAATATTCACCGGTTGGAGTGTGCTGCTGCTTATTGCTTGGAGAAGATGTACTAAGGATGTGTTGCACGTCTGGGAGGGCATGGCTGATGACGCTTGTGAATTCATGACCATTGTCAGATTGAATTAGTGTGCCATCGGACAGATCCACTAGAAGCTGGGTTGGGTGGAGAAAATTAGCACCAAGTACTCATTCACTGACATCCGGAATTTGAAGGTTCCTTGTGACCCTCATTCCAAACTACAGGTCGTGTATGCAGGGTGCAGTGACTGCGTAAATCAGTGTAACCGTGTTGTCATGTGCTACGGTAGGAAATTTTGTAGTTACTATACTTATTTGAGAACCGGAATTAACTAAATAGAGTTTCTGTCCAAGATGATCCAGGTACAAAGCCTACCATTGTCCTGGATGAGTGAAATGTGTGGCTGTCCGTCACTACGTGAGATGAGGCCGCTTGAATGATAACTTGGTCCAGTGAACTTCTATGGGCTGCACAGCTATTTTATCTGGTCACAGGGCAGATGGTAGTTGTGTCCGGCGTCACCAAACTGTGAATGTTACCAGCATAGGAGCAGGGTGGTGGACTTGGGGCACAGTTGCCAGTAGTTTTTTTGTTGAACCGTCGACTATACCAAGAGATCGGCCAGCTAGAAAAGGCGTCTGGATGTGGCTGCCAGGGCGGCAGCTCCGTATCCTTCCGAGCGGTATGTCGAACTGCCTTTTGCCGGCAGTGCGCCGCCTTATAAAGCCTGTTGGCGGATGTATCTGCCAGAACTGTCTGCGATCACGTGCCTGGCGTAGAAAAGTAGTTGCGGGTAGCGGTCCCTGGCGGCCATTGGTGGCGACCTGGTGTTGTGTTGTGTTGCGGCTGCCCGTAAGTCTTTGTTTTGACAACACAGACGATGTATGTTTTCCTGGTGAATATACACCCTGTGATGCAGGCATCCCGTGATGGTTGGACGTAAAGTGGGATGCCGATGCAGTAGGCGCTACGATGTCCGAAGTGTACAGCCACAGCAGTTGCCAACTAAATTCATACAATGTCGGTGGCCAGTGAGAGCGAAAATTCTATCCGCTAATTTAAGCTTGTAGTCCAACGGTTCCCATTCGTTGGCAATAATGGTGAGCTGCACTTGAAATGGTGGTTTAGGTACCCACAATGTCTACATCTGGTGATCGGGCTTGAACTGAAAGTTTATTAATGTTCATAACCATCACTTTAGTTGTGATAGGATCCTGTTTTTCTATCTGTTTCTTGTATACCACTTGTCGCAGTTGCTCTTCCGGAGTCATGCAAAGGGATTGTAGAAGTGCTGATTTCGCTGTAGAATATCTGTTATCCGCTCATCGCATCAGCACGTTCACCCAAGTGACTGAGTAGCGTGACGGAATTTTGCACCGTCACTGGTGACGTCGGGGTGGGAAGGATGTTGACCATTATGACGAACCATACGGAGGACTGATCCGAACGAAACGGCTGTAGCCTGAGGTGAGCAGTCAATCGACTGGGGGCGACCTCTGTGGCTGGTGTGCTGGCAGACACAGAAGAAATGTTTAAGTGTGTGTGAAATCTTATGGGACTTAACTGCTAAGGTCATCAGTCCCTAAGCTTACACACTACTTAACCTAAATTATCCTAAGGACAAACACACACAGCCATGCCCGAGGGAGGACTCGAACCTCCGCCGGGACCAGCCGCACAGTCCATGACTGCAGCGCCTGAGACCGCTCGGCTAATCCCGCGCGGCTGACACAGAAGAGCGGGCAGCGGTAATGCAGGCGAATCTCATTTCTGTACGCGGTGCGGCGGAAAGTGCGGGCAGGCTGTGCATCTACGTTGGCAGCTGGATGAAGACCGGGGCAAAATTAGTTCACGAGGGGTGATAGAGTCATCAGTCACATGGGGCTATGAAGGGTATGATTGATCGGATACTAGTGGTTCGGAATGGACCAATTGCAGGTTGTGGCGAAGTCACACAATGAGGCAGCTGTAGGGCATCATTGTTCGGCATTATCGGCAATTGTTGGTGAGCTGCACCGGCGAGTGCCACTGTCACTTTTGAAGAATAAACTTTGTCGCAGAGTCGGTTGTGAGGCACCGTATACTCTGGTACTGCACTCGTTTGCGCAATTTGCAAATTGTGATGCACAATGCTTACACAATGGCTGCACTGCCGATGCATAGTATCCGGTTCGATGTGTACTTACCGTAATTCATGGTCATCGCAGGTCACCTACGTAAATCCATATGGTGGGGTATGGTGTGGATAACATAGAACATGATACAATATGGAAAAATATTATTTTATAGTTCAGGAGTATTGCTCAAATGGTTCACAATAAATAAGGACGTTAGCACAATTGAGGAGCATAGGGCGTAATAACTATACACATAGTCAACTGTAAAGATAGTCCATCATAGGGGGGGGGGGGCGGGGGGGGGTAGCTAGATCGACTGTCAGCGGTGATACACAACATGCTGTCCCCACAAGGCATTTCTAAGAGGCGGAAAAGAGTGGACAGCTGTTTTCTCTCTGTTCGAAGAGACGGTAACAAGTAAGAGAAATATTCAAGTTAGTTAGTAGCGAAAGATAAGCACCGTTTTATCCTATCACTGAATCATTTAGATAGCATTACTGTGTTCTCACTTTCCTTCATACCACATATGAGTACATTGTACAAGGAAAATAACACGTAGAATAAAATTACCCACTTTTCTCTTAGTTCTGTCAATTTTGCAACCATGATTCATTAACCTGATAGTTTGGTAACACTCACATCTGTTAGTATCCACCTTCTTTGAAATTGCAGTGGTTATATTCTTATTTACTTTCATCATGGTTAGTTCTCTCAAGGAATTTAATAATTCTGAGAAAATGTAATTTACTCCAAGTGCCTACGTGCTTATCAATATTCATTTACCATATAGACACTAAATATACACTTAAGTAAATTAACTATACTGATAACTGAGATTAGGGCGTTAATGTAGTACAGGTAGAATTTTGAGATGAGATTACAATTGTGATAATTCAAATTTACTTTTCAACATCCAGGTAGGTAATAAAGACCTCTTGGTGATAGCACAGGAAATCGAGAAGCAAAGCGTCTTTTCTTTCCCTCCCTCCACCCTCTCTTTCTCTCTCTGAAACTACTCGTTTCTCTATACTGAAGAGCCAAAGAAACTGGTGCACCTGCCTAATATACCGCAGGGCTCCACCGAGCACGCAGAACTGCCGCGACACGACGTGGCATGGACTCGACTACTGTCTGAAGCAGTGCTGGAGGGAATACACTCCACGAATCCTGCAGGGCTGCCCATAAATCCGTAAGACTACTAGGGGGCGGAAATCCCTCCTCAACACCACGCTGCAAGGCATCCCACATATGCTCAATGATGTTCGTTTCTGGGGAGTCTGGTGGCCAGCGGAAGTGTTTAAACTCAGAAGAGTGTTCCTGGAGTCACTCTGTAGCAATGATGGACGTGTGGGGTGTAGCATTGTGCTGCTGGAATTGCCCAAGTCCATCGGAATGCACAAGGGATCTGAATGGATGCAGGTGATCAAACAGGATGATTACGTACGTGTCACCTGTCAGAGTCGTATCTAGACGTATAACTCCAACTGCACACGCCCCACACCATTACAGAGCCTCTACCAGCTTGAACAGTCCCCTGCTGACATGCTTGGTCGATGGATTCATGAGGTTGTCTCCATACCCGTACACGTCCATCCGCTCGATACAATTTGAAACGAGACTCGTCCGACCAGGTAACATGTTTCCAGTCATCAACAGTCCAATGTCGGTGTTGACAGGCCCAAGCGAGGTGTAAAGTCTTGTGTTGTGCAGTAATCCGAAAGCCCATATCGATGATATTTCGTTGAATGGTTCGCCCTCCGACACTTGTTGATGACCCAGCATTGAAATCTGCAGCAATTTGCGGAACGGTTGTACTTCTGTCACGCTGAACGATTCCCTTGTCATCGTTTGTCCCCTTCTTGCAAGATCTTTTTCCGGCCGCAGCGATGTGGAAGATTTGGTGTTTTACTGGATTCCTGATATTCACGGTACACTCGTGAAATGGTGGTACGAGAAAATTTCCACTTCATCGCTACCTCGGAAATGCTGCGTCCCATGGCTCGTGCGCCAACACCACATTCAAACTCACTCAGATCTAGATAATCTGCCACTGTAGCAGCAGTAAAACCGATCGAACAACTGCGCCAGACACTTATTGTCTTATATAGGCGTTTCCGACTGCAGCTCCGCATTCTGCCTCTTCACATATCTCTGTATTTGAATACGCCTCCCTATACGAGTTTCTTTAGCGCTTTACTGTATATAAGGTCGATGTCAATCCTATCAAAATGGCATCTGAATGACACATATTCATAACAAATGTCAGCAAGCCAGGCTTCCCCTATAAGTGCTATACAGCATATTCGTGCAGTTTTAAAGGTTTCAAACAACTTTCCTAGCTCACTGCAGAAGTTCCGCTAGTACCATCTCCGGGTGGAGCACCAGGCCCTTTAACGCCCCGCTCAACCGCCTGCTGACGTCTCCCGCTCTCCAGCGGGCTTGTTGCGCACGCAGATCGATGATCGTCAGCCCTTTATCCCTGTTAAAGAGGCCAAGCCTCTCAAAGTGTCGCTCTGTCGGGCGCGTCCTTTGTTGTCAAACAAGGCGTCTGTGCGTTTACCAGACTGTTGGCTGTTCTGTGTAATACGGGAACACGCAGGTGAATCATGCTACTGGATGAAGTTACCAACCCAACAATTCCGTTTCCATTCCGAATTGGCGCCGAAATTTTTTGCGTTGGGATATCTGCGGGAGTTGTCGTTCCCTGAATCGCCTCAGGCTGAATGTGGACATGTATCATTATTAAGGCAACTGCTGGTTTCCGCTCATCCTTGTCCAAATTATTAAATACATCTACATCTGTTCTCCATAAGCGACATTATGATATGTAGTGCAGGATATTTTGTGTTAATCTGTCACGTCTTCCTTTTCCTGTTCCATTAACGGAAAGTTTGCGGCGGGAAGAACGATTGTTGACAAGCATTTATGTTAGATCGAATCTCTCTAATTTTACGTTCATGGCCTTTTCTCGAGATATACCTAGGAGGGCGTTTGACAATGTTGATTAACATGCACTCTTTGAAATTTTAAAGGCAGCAGGGCTAAAATAGAGAGCGCTGAAGGTTATATACAGCTTGTACTGAAACCAAATGAAGTCGAACGAAATGGTAGGGAAGTAGTGGTTGAGAAGGCTGCAAGACACGCTTTTAAGCTATCCCCAATGTTATTCAATCTGTAGACTGAGCAAAACGTAACGGAAACAAAGAAAAATTTGGAGTAGGAATTAAAGTCCATGGGAAGGAAATAAAAACTTTGACGTTTACCGATGAGAATTTAATTCTGTCAGAGACAGTAAAGGACTTGGAAGAGCACTTGAATTTTATTTTATTCAATAAAATTGCAGCCAAATAGCCATATACAGATACTTTGCCTAACATTTTACATTTACATTTACATTTTACATTTTTACATATTCATTTATCGATTTCACTCTTTTACTGCACAGTTCTATGTGATATCGTTCACAGGATTCGTTACACAGTTCACATACACATGTTGCGGTTGGGTCGTGATAAGTTTTGTTTTTGCAAATTAGATGATGAAAGCCGTGAATAGAAAGTCTAGTTACGACAAGTCGCAGCTCGAAGTTTGGTGCTATCCATGAGCCGTTCGTCATTGCTTCGGTGCCATAGAACTCCGGCCATATTTTTCCTCGTTTGTCCTCCATGATCTTCAGTTACTTTCTGGAAGCCCTGGTGTGCGGCATCATATATCGAAGTTTGATGTCTTCAGTTAGAAATGTCTCTCTCGCTAGCAGGTACACTAGTCTAGATCTTGTTGTCTTTGAGAGACCTAGTGCTCTTTTTAGATAAGTCGATTTTACCTTTTCTAGTGTTTCTAGATTTTTTTTCTGTCAGGTGCTCCCACATAACCTCCATCCCATAGGCCACTATTGGCAAGAGTTTTGCGTTGAATCATTTAATTGCTGTTTCTAGACTGAGTAGGCGGATGTTTTTGATGTCCTGTATTGCTATTATTGCTTGGGCTGCATGTTCTGTTGTATGTTTTATGAAGCAATTGGCTGTTGGTTGCAATGTCACCCCTAGGTGTTTATAGTCTGATGAGATTTTTATTTTTTGTCCTCTGATACTGATTTCCGCATTCTTGGGTGTTTTGCCTCCTTTTCTGAAAATTACCATTTCTGTCTTTGTTATGTTTCTGTATGGTTTGAGTTCACTGCACCATTTGTCTATTTTCTCAATGATTTTCTGCAGCTTCTGTATATGTGTTGAACCTACGGCTATGTCGTCAGCATATGCATATACATCTTCTTCATTTTCTCCAGTTCGGAGTACTTCTTCAGTGGCAAGAACAGCAAAGGGCTCATTGCGTCACCCTGTGAGACTCCGTTCGATTGCAGAATGAGGTTCGAAAAAGAGAGGTTGTCTGATATTGTGATTAAGTTGTATTCGAGGACTGACTTGATTATTCTTACCCATACGCTATCTTCTCCCATTGTGTTTTCCAGTTTTCGGACTATGAGATCTCTTTCCAGTAGGTCAAAGGCTTTGGTAAAGTCTATGAACACAGTGTAGAACATTTGTTTCTTTTTTAGCGCTTCATCGATGTTGTTTAGAAGAAGCCTGACTGCCGTAAGTGTTGATCTTCCAGATCTGAAACCCATTTGTCGTTCTTGGAGGTGACTGTCTACAGAGACTTTTATTTTTTGGGTAATTATCTTTGAAAACATCTTGAATTGAGTATTTTCCAGGGCTACGACTCTGTGCTTGTTCGGGTCCGTTGGGTCTCCTCTGCCTTTGTAGAGAACTTTTATTGTCGAGTGTCTGCATTGTGTAGGAATTCTTCGAAGTTCCAGGCATTTGTTAAATAGTTTGATCCATACGCGGCGCTGGAGGGACTCTTTTGCATCTTTTATATGTTCATTATATATATTATCGGGTCCTGCTGCTTTCTTGTTCTTCAGTCCTTTTATTACTTCTTTTACATCTTCTTCATTTAGATGTTCCCATATATTGTCTTTTTCCTTAGTTTGATGTTGTTTCTCTTTCTTTGGGGGTGTTTTGATTCCTAGTTTGTTCAGTATCTTACTGAAGTGGTCTTCCCATTCCTCCATAACTATATTTGGTGTATCAGCCATTTTTCTTGGTTTTGCTGTTATGTATAGGTCTTTCTCTGCTTCATTCGCTTCTCTTTTTGCCTCTCTTTCTATGTGTTCTTTTTTCTTCTCTTCTATTAGTTTTTTGTAGATTCTCCTCTCTTCTGCGTACAGTTTGTATGTTTCCTCGTCGTGCTGGTTTCTTAATCTGTGGAACGTTCTTAGAACAGTGTTCCTTTTGCTGTAGCATTCAGCATCGAACCATCTTTTTGCCGTCCTTGTTTTTGGGTTTGTTTGTATCACTGAATTTTTTAGGAGGTCTTCTATTTGGTCCGTTGATTTTTCACGGTCTCCTTCCTCTTTTAAAGTTTCTACTTGTGTTACTTGTTCTTGCTGGTTCGTTCATTTTTCTGTATCAATTTTTCTTTGTGTGATTTGGTGGGTCTTTCTTGCTGGCGGTGACGTGACAATATTTATTTTTACCTTCATTGGAGTGTGCTTTCGTATAGGAGTAGTGGAGTCATGCCATATTGGTTGAATACTTCCTTCTAGTTCTCCTCTTGTTAGTGCGATATCAATGATGCTTTTCCCATTGTGGCATATGTATCTATCGTACAGTAGGGTGAAACCATATTCTTCTAGGGTTTCAATGACTAGTTTTGTTTTGTAGTTCTCCGTGTCTATTCTGCAGTTGAGATCGCCTGCAATAATGGTGGGTTTGCTGTCGCATTGTTTGATGAGTGTGACTGCTTCGTGAATTACTTCTGCAGCATTTGGGTGTGGTTTAAAATAGGCTGAAATTATATTTATGTTTGCTACTTCTACTAGCATACTATTTTCTTCTATTCACTTGAAGAGGATAGTCAGTATCTTGAAAGAAGGATATAAAATGAACATCGACAAAAGCAATACGAGGGAAACATAATGCAGTCGAAAGAAATCAGAGGACACTGACGGAATTTGGTTAGGAAATGAGACAGTAAAATGAGAGGTACAATAACTAGACAGGATATAAAATGTTGACTGGCAATGGCAACGAAAACTTTTCTGATGAAGAGAAATTTGTTAACATCGAATACAACAAATTCATGTGCCACGAAGTCGTTTAGAGCGCAGCCCTGTACGGACGTGAAACGTGGACGATAAGCAGTTCGAACAAAAAGTGACCAGAAGCTTCTTCAGTGTGGTGCTACAGAGGAGTGCTGAAGACTGCATGGGTAGATGGCGTTCCAAATGAACAAATGGTGAACAGAATTGCAGAAAAAGGAAATTTATGCCATAACTTGGCTGAAACAATGGCACATTCCAAGTCATCAGGGACTTGTCAAGTTGGCATTGGAGGGAAATGTGTGACTGGGTGGAGTGGGGGTAAAAATTGTAGAGGGAGACGAAGGGATAAAAAAAAAGGAGGTTCAAATGTATACAGGTTTCAGCAGTTATTCAGAGAAGAAGTGGTTTGCACAGGATGAAGTAGCGTGGAGAGCTGCATCAAATACCGTCTTCGGTCTGAGGACCACCATCACCACCACCACCGCCAACAACAACAACACGAAGAACGGATGGAAGGTAATAGTAAGATTCCATATTCCTAGATTCCCGGAAGGCTTTTGGCATTGTTCCGCACTGCAGAATCTTAACAAAGGTCTGAGGATACGGTTTCCAGATATATATAAGTGGCCCTAAGACTTTCTAAATAATAGAACACAATACGTCGTCCTAACGGCGAGTCTTCGCTATCGTCAGTAGTGCCCCAGGCAAGTATGGTGGGACCGCTTTTATTCTGTCTCTATGTACATGTAAACGACATGACGCACAGGCTGAGCAGCAATTTACGGCTATTGACGCAATGGTTTACGGGAAGGTGTCGTCATTGAGTGACTGTAGGAATGTACAAGATGGTATAGACAAAATTTCTAGTTCGTGTGATGCATGGGAGCTTGCTGTAAATGTAGAAACGTGTAAGTTAAGGGGCTCCGGAACGCCCTATACTTGCAATGTTAAAATAACGCTTATAAATTACATCTTTCCTCACAAAGTATTTGAGGTAGGAAGTTGAACTTTTTACAGATTATTTATTGGAATATGGGCTACAACTTAACACAGGGATTTTACAAAATTTTAGTTCAGTTATTAAAGATGATTTTTTTTCAATTGTAATGAAAATTCACAACATTTTTTTGCAATTTTTTATTTATATATTCAAAAATATACAGTTTTTTGGAAAAAGGCTGTGTTAAATTATGCAGAAGGTACTGTGTAACATTTACTGAAAGTTTGAAACAAATATGTTTGGAAGATCCTTAGAAAACATGTAATTAGTATGAGAAAATAAAAGTTTTGGGAATCGAGCGACAAAGATTGGATTAACTTTTTAGTGCATTCCAGGCCCATAGGATGGATTATCTTCATCCTCTGCAAACTCCTCCTCCAGCTTCCTCTTGCTCCTCCTCCTGTTTACTCTTGCTTGTATTTCTAGACTCTTTACAGCCCTGTCTGCAGCCCGAAGGCGTTCCTTGTCTAAAGCAAGCATCGCTCGTACCATGTTAGAACCTATCTTCATTCCCATATTTCTAAATACCTTGCACCTTACAATGTTGCCATCATTGAAAGTCGCAACAGCATCATACACACCAAAGTGAAGTGTTTCTATTCCAACAAATACAGTCTTGGGGATTCTCGACCATATAACACTATTTACACTTTCATTGGGGTTTTGAGTTTTTCCGTGAATACAATTTTTCAAGAGTTCAGGTGCTGCTAAGTCTCTGAAAATAGGTTTTATCTCCTCCATTATTGCATGAGGCAGACTATGCTTATGAGTGTACACTTCACCAGTTAGCAATCCTTTGTTATATTTACACCAACTGTCTTCTTCTTTGGGACACAAGCTATGTTGGGGATTTTCATCGTCTTTATTGTTTACAGTAATAACACATACCTTTGGCTTTCCAACATTTCTCCTTTTCTTAAAAGCCTTCAGAGGATTTCTAATAACTTTACTTTTACTCATTATTATACTTCAACAAAACAGAGACTCAAGAAACAGAATTAATTACGAATATTTTCGAGATAACGACAGAGTAAATAAACATGAAACAATCGACAATCACACCAGCGATATATATTGAACCATCACAGGTTAGCCACAACACATACTTTATCTCACATCACTAAAATGTACCTGATGAACACGGACGTTAATAATAACACCATTTGACAGCAGTTTAACAGCGCCACAGTGGGTCACGCCCATGTAGAACACATTTCAAAAAAAAATTTAAAAATAGTTGTAGTCTTCGGAATTGAATAAATTATATATCTATTAAAAGGTAATAGTCTGCAGATTCAGAAAACGCAAAAAAGTAAAAATTGAACTTTTCATGATTTTGAGCCTTTCCGGATGAATAGGAAAAACAGTAGTGTACCGTTAGAATACAGCACTTCGATTAAACATCCAGTCGTAAATTAACAAAACGATATGAAATGGAATGAGCACCTCAGGTTGGTAGTAGGAAAGACGAATGGTCGACTTAGTTTTGTTGAGAGAATTTTGGGAAAGTGTAGCTCACCCATAAAACAGGTGTATGGAATGTTACTGGGACCCATTCTTGAGTACTGCTCGAGTGTTTAGGATCCACAAAAAAGCGTTAAAGGAAGGTATCGAAGAACTTCAGAGGCAGGGTGCTAGTTTTGCTGTCGACAGGTTCGACCGGCGCGCAGGTATTACGGAGATGCATCGTGAAGTCAGATGGGAAGACGATGCCCTTTCCGCAAGGCACTAATGCGCAAATTTAGAGAATTGGCATTTGAGGTAGGCTGTAAAACGTTTCTACTGCCGCCAACGTACATTTAGCGAAAGGACGGTGAAGATAAGATGCGAGAAATTAGGGCTTGTACGGACGTTCTTAGTCTGTCGCCCCCCCCCCCTCCCCTCCTCCGCTCTATTTGGAACAGGAGAGGGAGTGACTAATAGCGGTGCAAGGTAGCCCCTGCCATGCACGGTACGGTGGTTTTCGGACTATGTGTGTAGATATAGATGTAGAACACGTAGGAGCAATCAACATGTTGGTTGAGTCTTCTAAGAGTGTGCGCTATTGGTAAACCACTCCATCATACAGAACGTCTCTCTTGCAGAGTCAGCCCCTGGAGTTGGATGGCCACCTCCACAATGCTTTCGTGCTTACTAAGTGAGAGTGTGACCTCTTTCGAATGGTCTCTGTTTCCTCTATCAGTCCTATCTGGTGAGGAGGCAGACAGACGACCAGTGTGCAAGTCTCAGTCGGACGAGGGCTTCGTAAGCTGCCTGCTTCATGGGTCGACCACACTTCCTGAGGAGTGTTTCAGTGAATCTGAATCCGGAGTCTGCTTTTTCTACAATCACTTTTGCGTGACTATTCCAGTTTAAAGCGCGTCATACGCATACGTCCAGATATTTAACGGATGTGAATGCTTCCTCTTCTTGTTTGACAATCGTGTAAACATACAATAACAAATCTTCTGCCTATTTACATGCAGTAGCCTAATTTTGTTTATGTAGGTCAGTTTCCAGTCCCTGCCTTCCCTGTTGGCCTTCTGGCATTTCGGTACAATTTTCTAGCGTAGTGAAGTCTCTGCATTTAATAAAATCAGCAGCGAAAAGCCTAATGGAACTTCCAACGCTATTTATAGTCCATTTCTATGTGAAAAGTAAGGGTCCTATAATATTCCATTGGATTATGCCGCAGATGCCCTAATCTCTGAAGATTTCTCTCTGTCAGGAGTGACATGCTGCGTTCCGTTTGGTAAAAACTCTTCACTCCAGTCACACATCTGGTCTGATGTCTCACGCGCTCGCATTTTGTTCAACGGGTGACAGAGTCAAACTCTACTGTACGCATTCTGGAAGACGAGGAAAACGGTATCAACCGGAGCGCCGATATCTACTGCTATAATTTTATCTTGGAACTCTTCCATTTGGTCCGTGTTTGCATAGAAAAGCAACAGCATCAGAAATTGAGTCGGCCTTGATGCAAAACGCCTTGTTATTCGTTTATTTCTTTATTTTCGCAAACTGGTTTTGGCAACAAATATCACCATCATCAGTGGTTTTTTTAATCTATTTTCTGCATGTTTTAGATTAAAGAAGCCACTGATGATGCGATAAATATCACCATCATCAGTGGGTTTTTCTAATCTATTTTCTGCATGTTTTAGATTTAAAACCCCACTGATGATGGTGATATTTGTCGCCGAAACTAGTTTGGGAAAATAAAGAAATAAACGAAGAACAAGGCGTTTTGCGTCAGGACAGACTCAATTTCTGATATTGTTGTTTTTATATCTACTGCTTTCTGGTTCTTGTGGACTGGGCTACAAACGATCTTTGTTTCCAGAATACGTGCTGGTTCTTACAGAGGACGTTTTCGATAGTTCTGGGCCAGAACTGCTGATGTCAGCTTCAGCATTCCTGCAGTCTAAGATATCAGCGTCAGCAATCAAGGAATCGCCGGCGTCAGCGTCAGCATTTCCGGAATTGCCGATGTCAGCATCAGCATCGCTGGAATTACCTCCCACTCCCCCTCTCCAGGTCAGTTCTTTTTGGTATAACAATGTGGTTATTATTAGTAAAACCTACCAGACTGCATGAGCACATCACTGGTCTCCAGTGCAGCGTGAGGGCTACAGCTAACATTGTACTACTTCCATGCAAGAACTGCTGCACTTTTATTTTACAGATGCAGTGACTTATTGTGATAAATTAATAGTGTTATGACACTCTGTGTATGCACTATACATTTAATGTGTTTATTCTTAGGTTTTCTTGTTACTGTTACAACCCCTGATCCAGTGCTGGATGAGAAAATGGATGTATTCTGCAACATGCTATTGTCTCAGGAGTAGCACCCACTGCACACAGGATGTCTTCCCAACCTACCGGACCTGTCGTTGTTCGACTATGATTTCGATCTTCTAGTGGTGGCGGAACTTGATTTTATTGAAAGGTTGTATCTCATTTTCTTTGCCGGTGATATTTCTCGAGTTAGGCATATCTTGCTACTTATTGTGTTCTGATTTGGTGTTTTACATTTGTAATATAATTTTGTGATTATGTTGTGGTCAAAATCATTTGCACATACTACACTCCTGGAAATTGAAATAAGAACACCGTGAATTCATTGTCCCAGGAAGGGGAAACTTTATGGACACATTCCTGGGGTCAGATACATCACATGATCACACTGACAGAACCACAGGCACATAGACACAGGCAACAGAGCATGCACAATGTCGCCACTAGTACAGTGTATATCCACCTTTCGCAGCAATGCAGCCTGCTATTCTCCCATGGAGACGATCGTAGAGATGCTGGATGTAGTCCTGTGGAACGGCTTGCCATGCCATTTCCACCTGGCGCCTCAGTTGGACCAGCGTTCGTGCTGGACGTGCAGACCGCGTGAGACGACGCTTCATCCAGTCCCAAACATGCTCAATGGGGGACAGATCCGGAGATCTTGCTGGCCAGCGTAGTTGACTTACACCTTCTAGAGTACGTTGGGTGGCACGGGATACATGCGGACATGCATTGTCCTGTTGGAACAGCAAGTTCCCTTGCCGGTCTAGGAATGGTAGAACGATGGGTTCGATGACGGTCTGGATGTACCGTGCACTATTCAGTGTCCCCTCGACGATCACCAGTGGTGTACGGCCAGTGTAGGAGATCGCTCCCCACACCATGATGCCGGGTGTTGGCCCTGTGTGCCTCGGTCGTATGCAGTCCTGATTGTGGCGCTCACCTGCACGGCGCCAAACACGCATACGACCATCATTGGCACCAAGGCAGAAGCGACTCTCATCACTGAAGACGACACGTCTCCATTCGTCCCTCCATTCACGCCTGTCGCGACACCACTGGAGGCGGGCTGCACGATGTTGGGGCGTGAGCGGAAGACGGCCTAACGGTGTGCGGGACCGTAGCCCAGCTTCATGGAGACGGTTGCGAATGGTCCTCGCCGATACCCCAGGAGCAACAGTGTCCCTAATTTGCTGGGAAGTGGCGGTGCGGTCCCCTACGGCACTGCGTAGGATCCTACGGTCTTGGCGTGCATCCGTGCGTCGCTGCGGTCCGGTCCCAGGTCGACGGGCACGTGCACCTTCCGCCGACCACTGGCGACAACATCGATGTACTGTGGAGACCTCACGCCCCACGTGTTGAGCAATTCGGCGGTACGTCCACCCGGCCTCCCGCATGCCCACTATACGCCCTCGCTCAAAGTCCGTCAACTGCACATACGTTTCACGTCCACGCTGTCGCGGCATGCTACCAGTGTTAAAGACTGCGATGGAGCTCCGTATGCCACGGCAAACTGGCTGACACTGACGGCGGCGGTGCACAAATGCTGCGCAGCTAGCGCCATTCGACGGCCAACACCGCGGTTCCTGGTGTGTCCGCTGTGCCGTGCGTGTGATCATTGCTTGTACAGCCCTCTCGCAGTGTCCGGAGCAAGTATGGTGGGTCTGACACACCGGTGTCAATGTGTTCTTTTTTCCATTTCCAGGAGTGTATATAACGAAGTGTGTTAAGTTCTTTTTGAATTTCTGGCTTTTCTAATGGGAGGTTATTTAGTCTATTAATCACTGAATGGAAAAATGCTAGTTTATGAGCCATACAACTTCGAAATATCATAACCCAGGCATATATAAGATCACCTGTGGCAGCTGTAATAGCTTTTACATTGGCCAAACTGGAAGAAATTTTAACATGAGATATGAAGAAACCACTAGAGAGAGCGAATATAATTAGTCGAGCTTCTTTCTACACTTGAAAACTCAAAATCACACGGCTGATACGATCGAAAATACACGACAGATTATGCACATATTACCAAAATGTTGTACAATGAACATTCTTGAGGAATTAGAAATTTATATGTTCACGAGAAAATACCCACAAGAAATATTAAACGAACATACAGAATTTATACACAAGTACTACCTTAAACATTTTATTGAACTATTAGAACACGAAAATGGATAAATTGGAAGTAGCATATGTGACAACCAAAGATAATCGTAACAAATTTTAGGTAGTAAAATGATATCGCTGTTCATCTGCACAATCTTTGTAAACATATAGCGTCGTGATAGTGGAACTGTCAGACTGCTGTCACTTAGTAATTCACAGTTAATTTCAACATCTTAACAACATTTACGATCTTGTTAAAGCAGTGACAGTTACACAACAGTCCACTAACGACGCAATATGGACGTCACATCAATGTAGACATGAGTACAAGACAGCTACTTTAATATGAATAACACTTGCATCCATACCTGTTCTCACCAAAATTATAATTGCATGTACTTGAAAATGGAGATTAAGCCGAAACAGACTGTAGTAAATGAAAATAAGGATTACTTATTATAAGCAGCTATTTGTTGTATCTACTGTAACAATCAGTCCTATAAAACAATAACACCACACACACACACACACACACACACACACATGCAGTTTATAAAGTGCTGGTAGTGGACCCTGCAGAGCAAAGTCTTCTAACTGTCAGCTCTGTCATGTTCTTTATATTGGTAGTTTTGATTGTATCATTGGAAAATTACTAGAACACCAAATCTGGGAATCGGGAAAACTGGCTGTAAAATTGGCAATTTGGTGGCATGCCAAATCTGAAAATTGGTAAATTGCTAGGATGCCAAATCTGGAAACTGGTAAAATTGGTTGTAAATTGTCACTTTGGTGGGATGCTAAATCTTGAAACTGGTAAAATTGGCTATATAATCGGCAATTGGCATGATATAAAATCGAAAACTGGTCGTAAAAACTGCCGATCTGATAGGATGCTAAATCCAGAAATTGGTAAACTGGCAGTGTAATCGGCACTTCACTATTCATCGTAAACAATTCGAAATTCGGTATGGTATGTTCGTATTTGCTGTACAAGACTATCAGTTTTTAAAGGAACATTTGTTAATGACTGGAGCGAGTACACGACTGGTTATTGGATGCGGAATTTCCATGCAGGACCTGAAGTTCAAAATTTTTGCAAATGAATTACAGGTAAATACTGTGTAAACTCTGCAGACTATTGTTCTGTTTCTAGGTGCACAACACTCAATCTACTACATTTAGATGTAATGTAACCGTCGTTTTTAACCCTTTAGTGACCAAATTATTTCCGGAAGTTGTAGTCTTTTTATGAACACTTTATTGGGCTTAGAAACCATTCATAAAATCATAGTTTAAATCTCGAAAGTGAGAGTTTAGCCTACGAGTATAAATAATTTGTGGGAACTATTGTTCCCACCGAACTCTGGAGTAACTTCACTTGCTAATTTAAAAAAATGTATTTCCTTTATTTTTTAGTACGAAAACATGTTAAACATTACATTTATATTTGTATTAGTTCATACTGTCCTTTGAGTTCGCTAAGGTGATGTACTATGGAACTTAGAGAAACATGCTGCTACACACAAAGGTACACAACAATTGCTACACATTATTTTTGTTCTCTTTCCTTTGTTCTTGGTGCTACATTGGCGAAATCTTCTGTTTGTTGTACCTTTTGCAGGGAAATGAGTTCCAACTTTCTCCAGACAAACTTCATCTGGTACTCCAGACACACCTCTTTTTGGTGTTTGAAAATGAACAGGCCTTTCTCTTCTCTTACGACTTGAGAAGCCAGAGATAAGCTGCCTTCCGAAGTGCAATCTAAATGTTAACTGGTCTGTTTCTGTCTTCTGTAGCTTCCACATAACGTAGGAATTGACAACTGCCAAATCCACAAGAAAGAAAAATAGTTTGTGCCACCACTTCCATGAACGAGGCCTACAGCATACGGTTCACGCAGCTGATCAAATCTATCCACTCCTCCAATTATTTTATTATACTCTGCCACAGCCAATGGGCAGAATACTTCACTTCTGCTTCCACTAACCTACCTTGTAATATTTATGTAATTTCCAGTCAAATCCAGCAAATATACACGAATACTATCTCCCTCATAAATGTAAAAGTAGATAAATACAACACAAGTCACTTCACACGCAAAAGGAAAGCACACTATCCAAAAAACGCTGTAGCGGTCGAAACAGTGGCTCGTTTTCACGCGGGAACTGCGCTTCTGCATTGATCGACTCACAGGGTAGAAATACAACAGCTATCGCCTAGCCGTTGACAATCTACACATAGTTAGCACACTCTAACAGAGATGGTAGCACAAGTTAGAAGTGGCAACTTACAGTGAAAACAAATAAGTGGGAACTATGTTCCCACTGGTTAGATCCAGATGGGAACGGAGCTTTATAAACAGATTTTTCGTGTGTCCTTTTCTGTAGTATACATTCTCAATTCTGACATCTTTGGCCAGTAGACGAATGTATGTCCACTTACCATTGCTGTTTACAGCAAACGCTAATATCTGACGGTCTCCAATTCTATCCAAATTTTTGCGTACACGGATACAAATACTAATTATTTAACACGGAAATCGATAACACAAGCTACCAAAACATCGATACAGACAGCTGCAGTGTAGACAATCTCTTGAGGAAATTCTATGTTGTTATATTGGATGACTGCCCACTCGCCGTAAGCAAATTGCATTTCGGATTTAGTATGGCATGTGTATGCTGTATAAGGCTGTCGATCTTTATTTTAACGGAGCATTTGTTATTGACTGGAATGAATTGATGACTGGCAATTTGTTGCAGAATTTCCATGCGGAACTTTAGAAGTTCGCCTGCTTGAAAATCGATTCACCAGCTATGTCACTGGGGTCAGATACTTGTCATAGATTCAACATTGGGTAAGATGATGATACTGGGTAACATTTTTATTATATGCGATTACTGTGAATGGGAAAAGTACCACCTGTCCAGAGCTTTTTTTCTGGTATTAAGAATATGGTTAAAATCTAGTAAGAGGAATGCAAAGAATAGCTATACATCTCCAGAGACATGACTGCGTTGCTGGCAAAGATACAGATACCTAAAGGAGTCAATGCGTCGAGCAGACTTAACGCATTACCTATTAGGAACTTATAAGCTGGTCACATGATCATGACGTCGCTCTTTCATGTGTTAACTTAGTGCTCTAACGCTACAACAAATAACATTAATGTGTAAATGAGCTACAGTTCCACAACTCTATGCTAATATCAGTATGAAGTTGTGAACTATCTGCAATGACCCGTCATGTGCAGCCTGCTATATACACTACTGGCCATTAAAAGTGCTACACCAATAAGAAATGCAGGTGATAAACGGGTATTCATTGGACAAATATATTATACAGAACTGACATGTGATTACATTTGCGCGCAATTTGGGTGCATAGTTCCTGAGAAATCAGTGCCCAGAACAACTACCTCTGGCAGTAATAACGGCATTGATACGCCTGGGCATTGAGTCAAACAGAGCTTGGATGGCGTGCAGAGGTACAGCTGCCCATACAGCTTCAAGACTATACCACAGTTCATCAAGAGTAGTGACTGGAGTATTGTGACGAGCCAGTTGCTCGGCCACCATTGACCAGACGTTTCCAGTTGATGAGAGATCTGGAGAATGTGCTGGCCAGGGCAGCAGTCGAACATTCTCTGTATCCAGAAAGGCCCGTACAGGACCTGCAACATGCGGTCGTGCATTATGCTGCTGAAATGTAGGGTTTCGCAGGGATCGAATGAGGGGCAGAGCCACGGGTCGTAACACACCTGAAATGTAACATCGACTGTTCAAAGTGCCGTCAATGCGAACAAGAGGTGACCGAGACGTGTAACCAATGGCACCCCACACCTTCACGCCGGGTGATACGCCAGTATGTCGATGACGAATACACGCTACCAACGTGCGTTCACCGCGATGTCGCCAAACACGGATGCGACCGTCGTGATGCTGTACACAGAACCTGGATTTATCCGAAAAAATGACGTTTTGCCATTCGTGCACCCAAGTTCGTCGTCGAGTACACCATCGCAGGCGCTCCTGTCTGTGATGCAGCATCAAGGGTAACCGCAGCCACGGTCTCCGACCTGATAGTCCATGCTGCTGCAAACGTCGCCGAACTGTTCGTGTAGATGGTTGTTGTCTTGCAAACATCCCCATCTGTTGACTCAGGGATCGAGACGTGGCTGCACGATCCGTTACAGCCATGCGGATAAGATGCCTGTCATCTCGACTGCTAGTGATACGAGGCCGTTGGGATCCAGCACGGCGTTCCGTATTACCCTCCTGAGCCCACCGATTCCATATTCTGCTAACAGTCATTGGATCTCGACCAACGCGAGCAGCAATGTCACGATACGATAAACCGCAATTGCGATAGGCTACAATCCGACTTTTATCAAAGTCGGGAACGTGATGGTACGCATTTTCCCTCCTTTAACGAGGCGTCACAACAACGTTTCACCAGGCAACGCCGGTCAACTGGCGTTTGTGTATGAGAAATCGGTTGGAAACTTTCCTCATGTCAGCACGTTGTAGGTGTCGCCACCGGCGCCAACCTTGTGTGAATGCTCTGAAAAGCTAATCATTTGGATATCACAGCATCTTCTCCCTGTCGGTTAAATTTAGCGTCTGTAGCACGTCATCTTCGTGGTGTAGCAATTTTAATGGCCAGTAGTGTAATTATTTATGACCTGCACATTTAGGTTTTTAGTGGTATTACTTGCAAAACACGTGATTTTCTCGCCAGCCTGAGACATTACCAGGTCAGATAAATGGATGTTGGGTATAATTATCAAGAGAAAATATTATGGAAGCCTATTTTACTATCAACATAGTAAATCAGTCCACTGTTTATATATACATATGGCTGAACAACTATCAAACTGAAACGTTAGAGGATTCTGCACACACTTCGCAAATTCTTTGGGTTTTAGGTGGATTATGACGTGACACGATCACAACAATATACTATGAACTACTATTCTGTACTTCATGTTAGGTAGCTGAATCGACAGAATACATGTGACAATTCTGTGCATGGAGCTGTGGCTACTTGCAATTAGATTTGTAAGAGCGACTGCTGTCGGTTTGCTGTTTACACGGACATACAATTAAAAGATATCCGCAATTTACTGACTAATAACCAAGCGGAAGGTACTATGGGAAATGCATGCTAGCCAAGTCGACAGATTGCATAAACAAAACAACACCTGTGAAATGTCCCGAAGTTTTCTGTGAATGCATTGTGTTTCAGGAGGCTACGTATCGAAGGCTTTGCAATTCGAACAACAGATTTAGTTCTCATTTAGTTCCCGATACTTGCAGTTTATGCCTTTCGATTCTCGCTAAACTGTAATGAGAGTGAGCTGCGGCAAGGCCGATGCCGGCCATGCACGGTGTCTGACACACATTGTCAACGGTAGCAACATCTCGTAACGTTACGCGTATATAGGCGAGCGATTCGACCGCTTATAGAGTTGGTGGCCAGTACAGTGACTTTCTGGCGGGCAGCGCCAGAGCCGCCGAAGCGCTGCGGTCGCTCCAGAGGCCGTGACGACAGTGGCTGGCGAACCCAGACGTGGGTACAAAGGCTGGGCCGGAAACGGGGAATTGGGATGGTGTGTCAGTAGCTTAAGAGGGCTGCCTGTGCTCCAGGAATGGGCTAGTGTCAGACAATCTGAAAGGTGGCTCATTAGCGCTCTTTGAAGTTCGGTAATACTAGAGTCAAATATGAGTGTTATTTACAGTCACAGTCAAACATGAGTGTTATAACAAATCCCATTCCAGAAAAAGCAGCCGAAGATACTGTTAAGGGTGTCTCTTAAAGAATTATTAAGTGGTTCTCAGAAAATGGACTCTCCCTTAATTTTGAAAAAAACGTATCCACTTCTGTACACCGAATACAGTCATACCGACAATTGATGTACCATACAAACAGGGCTCAATTAACAGGGTAGATTTCTCCAAATTTTTGGGTGTTCACATTGATGACAACTTGAGCTGGAAGAAGCATATTACTGAGCTTCTCAAACATCTAAGTTCAGCTTCTTTCACTCTTCGTATAATCGCTAATCTTGGTAATAAACAGATCAGTCTCTTAACGTACTATGCATATTTCCACTCAATAATTTCTTATGGGAATTATTTTCTGGGGTAACTCACCACTTAGACATAAAGTACTGATTGCACAAAAGAGAGCAGTGAGAATAATTAGTGGTGTTCACCCAAGGACGTCATGTAGGCACCTTTTCAAGGAGTTAGGTATTTTAACTGCACCATCAGAGTACAGATATTCGCTAGTGAAATTCGTTACAAATAGTCCATCTCAATTCGCGAACAACAGTGATGTTCTTACGTACAACACTAGAGAGAAAAATGACCTTTCCTATCCGTTATTGAAGCTGTCAGTTGCTGAAAAAGGAGTACATTATTCAGCAACAGAAATCTGTGATCATTTGCTCAACAACATAAAGTGTCTGGCAGGTAGCAGATCAAGTTTTAAATCTAGCTTAAAATCATTTCTTTTGGACAACTCCTTCTACTCCATAGACGAGTTTCTGTTTTAGAAATGGAAAAGAAAAATATCCTACCTCTAAATGGTTCAAATGGCTCTGAGCACAATGGGACTTAACTACTGTTGTCATCAGTCCCCTAGAACTTACAACTACTTAAACCTAACTAACCTAAGGACATCACACCTCTAAATGTAGTTGCATGTGTAGAACTAAAAATTTCAGTAAAATTAATATTAGCACTATTCATGTGTGTACACAGATCTTGTTATCTGACCTGTTCTACATCATATCGATAAAATAATCCGGAAAATGATCTACGGAACATGACATAACTGAAACTAAAACTAAAGCAGCAGCACACCAAAGTTCAGTTCATGTGCCGACGGCGTTAATATGTGTGAATCCACAAGGGTCATCGTCAGTGAAGGAGCCTACATAGAATGAACAACCATCCAATCTGCGTGGCTCAGGTAATGCTAGCGGGCCAGCTAGTCCCCAATCTGAACGTGGTAGTGTCGAAATGGAATTTACTGATGGGGCTGATAGTCCAAAATCAGGGAGGGGAAGCAATCCTCCAGACGATAGATAGTCACAATGAGTGAAAATTTTGCTAGAAATGCAGTCTAGTATGGGAGTGTTGGGTACAGAGCTACTCCGGGCAGGGACAAAACTTGAGAATGTAGAGAGAAGTGCAGCAGAAAGTGTAAAATCTGATACAGGAGGGATGACTGATATAAAGTTAGAAGTTATAGGGCCCATGTGGGCAACATTTCTGAGATGTCTGGCACAGTCGATAGAGTGGAAAAAGGTTTAGGGGACAAGTTGTAAAAGATACAGGACGAGCTAGGTGGCGATTCTAAGAACTGCATGCTGAGGCAAAATACGCTTGAGGAAGTGACCACTAAATCTGCTAACAATTTGTCAGGTAGAGTAGTAGAATGTGAAAAGGAGATGCTTCAAAGTAGAGGACATTTTTAATCACGATTACATAAAAAAAGCAGCGTGAATAACAGTTTAAAGAGCTGAGGACACAATTAAATACTCTAGCACCAAATGAAAGTACGACAGTGATAGGTGTTCCATAGGGTGATTCAAGAACGATAAAGTGTTTTGCAGACGATGGAAAATACCGTCCAGTTGATTTTCTTGCTGCATGTAGAGATGGTTTTGTGAGAGAAATGTCTCAAGAGGCAAAAATTAAATTCAAGTAGAGGCATCTTGAGGGCAAGGTACGATCATGGGTAAATTTTATGAAGTGTTTGAGAGCTTCGGAATGAATTCCTAAAGAGACCAAGCTACAGACACGAAACTGCGTTGATGCGGAATTTTTGATTATTCGAACTGGCTAAGCTGATGCATATAGATCATCCGCTGGGGAGGTTAATTGAAATCACGACACTTAAGAGACGACTGCCGGATTTTTACGATTGGATATCGTACACAGCCCGACAAATTCCATTGACGAATTTTTAGATTTTATTGAGAGACTTGAACAGGCACTGAAATTCAAGCCATATGATGGGAACAGTACGCAGAGAAATTGGTACCAGAATGGGAATCATAATGACCAAAATAGAAATAATTATCCCCGTAATAACACTTTTGAAGGGGAAATGGAAATAAGAATTCGTACAAGGAAAATCAAAACCGGGAACATAGATCCGAGGGGCAGGAACTCTCGAAACGCAACGCCAGAATACGGGGTGGGGAAATTAAAGATCGCTGCATCTCAGTTCTGGAGGTGGTGAAGTAAACCGTTGTTGAAAAGAACATGTTATTTTAAAAAGTCTGTGGATGCCGAAAATTCACAAATGTTGTAGATGGAAGTTATAAGAAGTAAGAACATTCGAAACAATTTTATAGCAGCGCAACCGTCAAGAGAGCGTAAGTGATATTGTAAAATGTGTAAAGAAGATTGGGAATGATGATATGGGGCTGAAAAATTTATTGTGTGAAAGGAAAAGGAATGATGGAATGAATGTATGTATGAGGAAAAATTCTGTGATCAGAAGAGAGGCGTAGGTCTGAATTTAGCGGAGGTGAAATGTTTGGTGAATTCTAATGAGGCACAAGGCAGTAATAACAATTATGGTAATGCAGATGAAGGTAATGTTTTAGATGCTAAAATTGCGAGGGTTGAAGCGACTGATCTAGATATCTCGGAAGAAGGAATTTGTGCATTTACTTTTATTGATGTAAGTGAATCAATGGCTCTTGATGGAAGCATGAATTACGAGCGGATGTGGAAGGATGAATGTGAAAGTAATGTGTTAGGCAGTGGATCAGAACGCAGAACGTCAGAGAAGTCAGTGTGTAGAGAAAATATAACAGGGGCCGAGATAGATTCGAGTTTTACGCAGTTCGAGTGTACTGTAAATTCTAATGCGCATCTATGCAGTAACAGAAGTTTGTAGGATGTATCGGCAGAGGTTGGCGTAGTTATTGGTGGTGAATTCTGTAATGTATCGACAGATGTAATGGATGCTTTAAGTAATGAATCTTATGAGTTTTCGGCACATGTTAATGGAAATAATTGTAATAAAATTTGTAGTGATTCGGCGAAAATAAGTGAGGTTTTGCATAACGAACGAAGTTTTAGATTGCGTGGTTAATTGCGAGAATGTTGTAGCTGCCGATGTCGTTACTTCATACATTTTATGCCTACGAGGTTGAAAAGACGAAGGATTTTGGGGGTCTTTAAAGCCTACAGATGAGTTAGAGGTGAATAGGGAGAACATAAAAGTGGATAATGGAGAAAGTATTTGTTTTGGGGGTAGTAATACGTATTTAGTACTTTCAGAGGGTTAATTTTTGATAACTTTTTATGTAACTAGAAGTCTTAGAAATTACAATCGAATAAGAAGTGGAGACATTGACGATAGCAAAGAGAAAAAGGTTACACAGGAGGAGTGAAGACATACTGAATTTATTCTGAACAGATAAAGAGGACATGATGAAGGATGGAGTGGGCCCACCCTTGCATGATTGTTGGCTGATCTTGAGAAAACTGGTATTGTGGTATTTCAATCTGGACACGAATCATGATCTGTGATTTCCTTTTTCTCTCTCACACAGTGGTAGGTCATTTTGACATTTGTAAAACAATGAACCAACACGTCAGCCAGTAAGTATTCATGTGATTTGAAACAGATTTGATGGTGCTTATTTATATGTGCTTGAGTTAATTATGTTTAGATAAGGTTTCGAGTTGTAAGTGCAAAACTATCTTGTCATTTTAACATTTCCGCATTTCTCGTTTCAGCGATAATATTGAACATTATCACAATGAAAATGTGGTTTATACCCAATAATGATATACATAGCCATGGTCATATTTTGCTAATAGTATTATTGTCTAACAGGGGTCCTCTGCGTTAGTGCCTAAGTTAAGGAATCTCTGAGTGTCGTAATTATTCTTGTCATACGCGAGGGAATTCTGATTATTAAATTTTTTGTCATAATTGACTTAGACATATTGATGCGAACAACTAGGTCTTACACTTGACTGTTGATGTTTCTCAAGAATATGGTCAACTTTGTGTGTGTTTGACCGAAATGGTGAATGGTGAGTTTATTATTAAGTTTAGTGTTATAAAGAAGTTAACATGCTATGGGTAGTAAGTAGCAGATATTGTAGCTGGGTTGGATTCTGTAGATAAAGGACTTGATATTAAACCAGAAAAAACAATGTATGTGAGTCATAAGAGATGAGTGTACACATTAAATTAACTGATTCCCTAATTGATTACATTTAACGATGATGCGCCATTTTTCAACATCAAGGGCAAAATGAGGCCATACGTAAGCTGTAAATTAATTGATTTCCGCTTTCTGATTAAATTTATAGATGATGCAGCTCTCCATGCAACATCACGGTCACATTGAGGCCAACTGAAGTTTCAAATTAATAACTTTTCACTGCTTGATTAAATTTGAGGATTATGTACCCAGAAGTTTAACATGAATGCCGCAACGAGGTCACATTTGAGCTTTTAAGTTAACTGTTTTATGCCACATATCCCGTTCGTGTAGCATCAAAGCTACAATCTGACCAGATATTCGCCGGCCAGAGTGGCCGTGCGGTTCTAGGCGCTACAGTCTGGAGCCGAGCGACCGCTACGGTCGCAGGTTCGAATCCTGTCTCGGGCATGGATGTGTGTGATGTCCTTAGGTTAGTTAGGTTTAATTAGTTCTAAGTTCTAGGCGACTGATGACCTCAGAAGTTAAGTCGCATAGTGCTCAGAGCCATTTGAACCATTTGACCAGATATTCAGTTTCGTCTGCCTACTAAATTCTGTAATAACTCAAATATATTTTGTTGTAAATATCTTTCTGATGCCATGATTTATATAAATTTTCTACATTTCGTAAATATTCAAACGATTACAGGTCTTTTTATTACATGCAAGTTAATGAAGAATTTTATGTACTGTAGTATATTTAATGAAGTTATAATTAATATCTTTTGGTGAATGAAAACGAATATTAGGTGAACTGCGAGGAACAGCTTGTAATGTGTAGCCTACTGCTGTATTCTCGACAGAAAACGTTCCAAGTCTGATATCTAGTTGCACGGGAACCTAATGAAAGGTGCCTGTTGATTCACTTGGATCAGGTATTTTTCTCATCGTTTACGCCAGATCCTTTTGCTTTTATTTTCCGTTTGACGTTCATTGATTTCGATAATGGCTGTACTATCATATCTTGAGACAGTGGGCTACTTTTTACAAGTTTTACTTGCCGCCTTTGGAGTGGGTGTATTGGCCAAAGAACTCCTAGGCAAGGCATGCCATGCCAGCAGGAGAATCAGTTTGAGGGATTCAGTCAGTCGGCTGTGGTCAGATGTGGGCAGTCTCTAGTGGTCTCGTCACGTAATGCAGTGCACGTGTTTGTAAGTTCGTCGGTGCTTTACGGATGAAGTGCTTGTTATTGAGAGTTGGCGCAGGAAGACTGTACTGAACCAGAGGAGGCTGCTTGAAAACTGTTTGTATCAGAGAAGCTGTGGTCTGGTAATTCTGATGTCACTCATCTGAAGAGAGAGAGTCGATAATACTGAAATTGCTGTTGGGTGTGGCTACACTATCTTATCTTGAGAGAGTGGGGTATTTTTTAAAATGATTACGACAAGCACATGTATCTGCTTTCCTATTAGTCAGCTCAGCAATACGAGATAAGGCATGGGTTCTCAAACTTTTGTTTGTCGCGTCCCACTACTGCCAATAATGGAAGCTTCGCCCCCCCCCCCCCCCTTTCACAATAATAATACTGTTAACCTACAGCCATCACCAAAAAATGCGACCGATTAGCTCATTGTCTTGAGGGGGGTGGGGGAGATGTTAAAAGGGAAAGCAGTAAGGACTTGGTGAGGAGAGGGGTCCTGGCACGGAAAATTTGTATGTATTAATTTCTCTTTCGGCACTGCCAACATAAAGGTGGTGTGTATACCTTGTACCTATCAACCACTACGGTGTAAATGCCGCATGGAAGTAACATGGATGCCCAAAGATTTGTTATTACACCCCTAATTTCTATGCACCATTATATCTTATATTATATCTTATACATGCGTACTTCATGAACTTTCCGCAAAACCATAAAACCAAAATTGTACAATGAAGCAAAAACAAAAAAAAAAACAACCAAGTATTCAGTTTTAGTTTTATATTTACTTCACTTTGGTTCATGCTTTTATCCAGGACGTTAGCCGACGGGCACAAGCTCCGTTCTGTAGGATCTTCGCGCACTCGTGGGTTGGCAGCATCGATGCGCAGCCAAGTAAACATTCCCCCTCTCACTGACACGACGGCTAAACAAAACTCCCTACACATCACGCACGCCCTTGAGGTAAGGCTGTAACTGAAATTGCGCGTACAACAAACACAACAACAATGTCCGCTCTTAAAAATAGTTTCCTCAGTTCATTTTTGGATAAGGTCTCATCTTGCAGTATTGGTAAGTGCAATGACAGCGCTTCACACTTCTACACAAATTTGTACTGATGTCACGCGTTCATTGGACTGTCAGCGGTAGACTATTTGTCACAGTACGAACATTGGAAGTTAGTGTTTTATCTCAAGGGCGTGCAGGTGGAGGAGAGCGAGGGAGTACCTTTGTCGTCAAGTCGAGGGGTAACGTGAGAGGGGGAACCTAATGAAAGGTGCCTGTTGATTCACTTGGATCAGGTACTTTTCTCATCGTTAACGCCAGATCCTTTTGCTTTTATTTTCCGTTTGCACATGCATTGATTTCGATAATGGCTACAGTATCATATCTTGAGACAATGGGTTACTTTTCACAAGTTTTACTTGTCGTCTTTGGAATGGGTAGCCTGGCCAAAGAACTCGTAGGCAGGGTCATGCCAAGTCAGCAGGAGAGGCAGCTGGAGGGAGTCAGTCAGTGGGTTGTGCTCAGGTGTGGGCAGTCTCTAGTGGTATGGCCTCGGTCCGGCACACAGTTTTAATCTGCCAGGAAGCTTCATATCAGCGCACACTCCGCTGCAGAGTGAAAATCTCATTCAGGGGGAATGTTTGTCTCCGGTTCGGGGCTGCCAACCGACTAGACACGGAAGAAACGTAGATTCGAGATTGTCCACTGTACAGACAGACTTGCATCTTCAAATGCGCTACTCACAAGTCTCAAAGAAAATGAAACTGTTTTAAAGATGTTCTAGCACTAAGCAATAAAGTAGAGAAAAACGACATTTCAAAACCGTATTGAGCATTTTTAGTTCGTGTCCGATAATTTCTTATAAATACAATTCCTACCACTAACAATTAATAGCTCATTTCGTTACTTTTTAAACCGTCAGCGCCAGACAATACACAACGACACAGCATCTTCCCCATCTCCCTTGTGCCACAAGAGTAAGATGGTGCCAGTGGGTAAAAGAGGTTTATCAATACGATTTGTTCCGATTTTTTCTGACATGTCGCGGGAAGAACAATTAAAAATGTGTGCACTATAATTCATTCGGCCACTTTCCTTTGTGGTTGACAAGGAAACAATTTTGCTTTTTTGACTAACATCTTAACATACACATGGATAGAAAATTGTTTAGGCTTATTGTGTGGTATATTTACACACAATTCTATGAAACAAAGCCCTCCAACAACTGCCAAAATTTTTCAGTTCTAAAATAATAATTAGTTCAACCAAATTACCATAAATTTTATATAATCTTCAATTTGGTCATAATTCACGCGGGAAAAGATCGTACCTATTATGTCTGTGCAAGTTACTGTAACATCTGCATTGAAGCTTGGAAAATTATTTGTATCCCTTATAAATTTCTAAATACAAGGTATTAAGTAAAAAGTTCTTCGACATATGCATTTATTCCCTAAAATGGACAATCACGCACTTGCATGGAAATTCTGGCTCTATTCATTACACACATGGCCAGTTTCAAATGCGATGCTTATTTGTAGCCAATATTGCGAAAATAATTAAGTCTGTCGGAACAGATCACAATGAGTGGATGAAAAATAGTGACTGCTGCTAGATCGGTGAGGCTGAGAGCAGTCTGAAACTGAAGACAGCTCATACAAAGCGTTTCGAATGGGGGCGAGATTGGACGGCCGAACTACGGTGTGTCGCAACGGTTCACGCTGCAAAGGGTAATAAGAGGGGAAAAAAGTATATTTTATTGTAGACATATAGGATTTGCACACACATTTGGTAATAAAAAGAACAATGTGGCGGACGAACTTGCATATTTTTGCAAAGATTTTCAATTCTTGCTTAAACAGAACGTAAATCACTAGCAATATTGTGTTCGCTTCTGTATTTCGTTTTCATTGCTACAACTCTGCTGAAAACGCCCTTTCGCACAAATAGTGGTTGAAAATGGTAAGTACAGTTTCAGTGCTTGCTTTGCTATGCTGGGGTACACTTTCAGATATTTTACCAAAAATAATGACTTACCCATCTTCTGAAAGTCACATTTCGCGGCAGAATCGTTTTTAAGGGGCTCTGGAAAGGCTCAAAATCATGAAAAGTTCAATTTTTACTTTCTTGCGTTTTCTGAATCTGCACACTATTACCTTTTAATAGATATATAATTTATTCAATTCAGAAGACTACAACTATTTTTAAATTTTTTTTGAAATGTGTTCTACATGGGCGTGACCCACTGTGGCGCTGTTAAACTGCTGTCAAATGGTGTTATTATTAACGTCCGTGTTCATCAGGTACATTTTAGTGATGTGAGATAAAGTATGTGTTGTGGCTAACCTGTTATGGTTCAATATATATCGCTGGTGTGATTGTCGATTGTTTCATGTTTATTTACTCTGTCGTTATCTCGAATATATTCGTAATTAATTCTGTTTCTTGAGTCTCTGTTTTGTTGAAGTATAATAATGAGTAAAAGTAAAGTTATTAGAAATCCTCTGAAGGCTTTTAAGAAAAGGAGAAATGTTGGAAAGCCAAAGGTATTTAGAAATATGGGAATGAAGATAGGTTCTAACATGGTACGAGCGATGCTTGCTTTAGACAAGGAACGCCTTCGGGCTGCAGACAGGGCTGTAAAGAGTCTAGAAATACAAGCAAGAGTAAACAGGAGGAGGAACAAGAGGAAGCTGGAGGAGGAGTTTGCAGAGGATGAAGATAATCCATCCTATGGACCTGGAATGCACTAAAAAGTTAATCCAATCTTTGTCGCTCGATTCCCAAAACTTTTATTTTCTCATACTAATTACATGTTTTCTAAGCATCTTCCAAACATATTTGTTTCAAACTTTCAGTAAATGTTACACAGTACCTTCTGCATAATTTAACACAGCCTTTTTCCAAAAAACTGTATATTTTTGAATATATAAATAAAAAATTGCAAAAAAATGTTGTGAATTTTCATTACAATTGAAAAAAATTATCTTTAATAAATGAACTAAAATTTTGTAAAATCCCTGTGTTAAGTTGTAGCCCATATTCCAATAAATAATCTGTAAAAAGTTCAACTTCCTACATCAAATACTTTGTGAGGAAAGATGTAATTTATAAGCGTTATTTTAACATTGCAAGTATAGGGCGTTCCGGAGCCCCTTAACTGACAAAGCTCGTTCTTGAAGTGTTCCCTACAGCACATCTACGGCAACGTGAAAAAGATCTGCTGCCAGCCTGTAAATATTGTTATCACACGAGCTAGGGAAGTAGTGTTTGAATTCGTCAGTTAAATGCGGCAAATGATTTGATATTACATTCGTAGTGCCAGTTTGCTTAAAGACCTCCATACGGAGTGCTTCTTCCAGGATTCCAAATAATTTAGGAAAGCAGGAATAATTACAACGTACAACTTTACGTTCCCAAAGTTGCAGCTTATCAGCATAGGCTCTGGCGGCACCCCGATGATATATTAAGATCGAATCTCCACCGGGCAGTTTAAACTTCAGTGAGTTCAATGAATCGAAAATATCTGTCAGATAAGCCAACAAAGCCAAAACACTTGGGTTTCGGAGCTCCACACACGGTTTAATTTGGTTTTGAATTTTCAAAAAATAGCCCTCGTCTTGATCCTCTGCTACCTTCACTATTTCATCTCTCAAAGCTACCCATTCTTCTTCTACCGTATTTCTTTCCCCCATTCTTGTCAATCGTTCCCTAATGCTCTCCCTGAAGCTCTCTACAACCTCTGGTTCTTTCAGTTTATCCAGATCCCATCTCCTCAAATTCCCACCTTTTTGCAATTTCTTCAATTTTAATCTACAGTTCATAACCAATAGAATGTGGTCAGAGTCCACATCTGCCCCTGGAAATGTCTTGCAATTTAAAACCTGGTTCCTGATTCTCTGTCTTACCATTATATAATCTATCTGAGACCTTCCAGTATCTCCAGGGTTCTTCCATGCATACAACCTTCTTTCATGTTTCTTGAACACAGTGTTAATATGATTAAGTTATGCTCTGCGCAAAATTCTACCAGGCGGCTTCCTCTTTCATTCCTTACTCCTATTCCATATTCACCTACTATGTTTCCTTCCCTCCCTTTTCCTACTCTCGAATTCCAGTTACCCATGACTATTAAATTTTCGTCTCCCTTCACTATCTGAATAATTTCTTTTATCTCATCATACATTTAATCGATCTCTTCGTCATCTGCGGAGCTAGTTGGCATATAAACTTGTACTACTGTAGTAGGTGTGGGCTTCGTATCAATCTTGGCCACAATAATGCGTTCACTATGCTGTTTGTAGTAGCTTACCTGCATTCGTATTTTCCTATTCATTATTAAACCTACTCCTGCATTACCCCTATTTGATTTTGTATTTATAACCCTGTATTTACCTGACCAGAACTCTTGTTCTTCCTGCCACCGAACTTCACTAATTCCCACTATATTTAACTTTAACCTATCCATTTCCCTTTTTAAATTTTCCAACCTACCTGCCCTATTAAGGGATCTGACATTCGACGCTCCGATCCGTAGAACACCAGTTTTCTTTCTCCTGATAACGACGTCCTCTTGAGTAGTCCCCGCCCGGAGATCCGAATGGGGGACTATTTTACCTCCGGAATATTTTACCCAAGAGGACGCCATTATCATTTAATCATACAGTAAAGCTGCATTTCCTCGGGAAAAATTACGGCTGTAGTTTCCCCTTGCTTTCAGCCGTTCGCAGTACCAGCACAGCAAGGCCGTTTCGGTTAATGTTACAAGGCCAGATCAGTCAATCATCCAGACTGTTACCCCTGCGACTACTGAAAAGGCTGCTGCCCCTCTTCAGGAACCATACGTTTGTCTGGCCTCTCAACAGATACCCCTCCGTTGTGGTTGCACCTACGGTACGGCTATCTGTATCGCTGGGGCACGCAAGCAGGGGGAAGAGGTGTTAATATTGTGCAATGCATAGCTTGAGGGTAAGTATTTATAGAAAGGAAGAAAGAAGGAAAAAAATATAAAGTGAAGGTGTTACGTGGAATGTTGGATGTTTTACAGTCATTATTATTATTATTATTATTATTATTATTATTTATTTGTATAACATTTTCTTAACAAACCCCTACTCTGTTTTCTCTAAGTAATCCTTCAATGTATAAAATGTGTTGCATAACAGGTACTTTTTAGCTGTCTTTTTAAATAAGTGTACTTTTGCAATTTCTTTATTCTCTTTTAGTAATTTATTGCACAGTTTTTTTCCTTGGTAGAAAATGCTGTTTTGAATGTTATGTTTATTTTTTCTTGGTAAATGTAAGTTGAGTCTATCTCTTGTTGCAAGGTCATGGACAGAGCTGTTTGTGCAGTAATTACCAATGTTATTTTTGATGTGTACAACTGACTGGTAAATGTATTCACATGGAGCAGTTAAAATCCCCAGTGTTTTGAACAGATCTTTACAATTAGCACGACTAGTATTTTTGGGCATTATTGTTATGGCTCTCTTCTGGAGTTTGAAAATTGGGATCATATTTTGTGCATTTGTTCCCCAAAAAAGAAAGCCATAGCCAAAAATTGAGTGTACATATGAAAATATGTAACTAAAAGACACTGCACGTTACACACTGATGATAGGATTCTAAGGGATAACATGCTGATGACATTCTGTTTGCAAGTACCTTTGTGTGTTCACACCACTTCAACTGAGAATCAATAATCATTCCTAGAAATTTTGCGTGTGTTACACAGTCTATAGATGTGCCATCAACATTTAATTTAACATTGTCATTTTTCCTCTTCAAAGTGAAATTCAAGGCAGTAGTTTCCTTTATGTTCAATGTCATTTTATTTCTTATTGACCAATCATAAACTTCCTTGAGAGTTTCATTTGCTTTCTAGGCAAGGAGTTCTCTTGTTTTCTCAGTGACTATAATATTGCTGTCATCAGCGAAGAGGATTTTTTCACCATGAGTAACACTACTGGGAAAGTCATTGATGTATTTCAGGAATAGCATTGGTCCTAATATGCTACCTTGTGGAACCCCTATATTAATGTATTTTGGTTCTGATAAGTGTTTTACTAAATGTTTAGATCTATTGGGAGTATGTGTTATCTCTACTCTTTGCACCCTATGTGCTAGATATGATCGAAACCAGTCATTAGCTACCCATCTTATTCTTAATGCTTCTAATTTATTTAATAGAATCTTGGGGTCGACTGTACCAAACGCCTCAGAAAGATCCAAAAATATGCCTGTGACACACTCATCTACGCCAAGAGCATCAAGTACAACTTTTGTGAATTCTACTATGGCTGACTCCATATTTTTGCCACTTCGGAAACCAAACTGTGATTCGCTTAAAAGATTGTATTTATTCAGATAATTCATTAATCTGTCTTTCATAACTGCTTCTATTCTTTTGAGAATGCCGACAGCAGGGAAATGGGCTAGTAATTTTCTATGTCTTCTGCATTACCTTTCTTAAGCAAAGGTACAACTCTTCCCTGTTTTAACTGCTCTGGAAACGTCTCTGATGTGAAGGATTCATTTATTATATTTGTTAAGGGGCCTTGTATAATCCCTATGCATTGTTTCAGTACACACATTGATACTTCACCTACGCATACTGACTTTTTAGGTTTTTGTTTTTGAACAGTTTTATTGACTTCATTTTCTGTGGTTGGAATTAACATCATTGCATTTAGTGCATCATTATATAAGGGTGTTTTATTTGTTTTGAGGAATTTTTGCTGTAACTTCTCTGCAGTACTTGAAAATTGCTCGTTTACATATTTTGCTAAGTGTTGTGGATCATTTATTACTTTATCCCCCTCCCTTAGAACTATGTTATTCTGCATTTGTTTCCCTCTACCCGTTTCCTTTTTTATAACATCCCAGACAGATTTGCTTTTATTCTCTGCAGTATATATTATTTTGTCATTAAATGTCTTTTTTGCAGCAATCAGCAGCTACCTATAGATCTTTTTGTAACTATGATAGAAATTTAAGAATTCTGGATCATTGCGAATCTTTCTCGTGAAACTGAGGTGTTTAAGTGTTTGGGAGGACTTCTTAATACCTGCTGTTATCCATCAGTTTTTGCGAGATTTTGATACAGAGATGCATACTTTTGGAAATGCCTTTTCAAAGTTCAATTTAAACAATGTGGAGAATTTAGAGAATTTCATATTCACATTGGTTTCCTTATACACTTCATCCCAGCTTTGTAAGAAATGTAAGATCTGAAGATGATCCCTTAGAAGTCGAAACCTAAATGTGATCACGACTGTGCGTGTAGAAATAAGTTATAATATTATAGAGATCGCTATTTTTCCTATAACAAAGATCAAATTATTTTGAACAACAATAACCATTCAATTATAATATTTCCACTTGAGGAACAGCAACAACTTACTGTTCAGCCTGGACCTTCCACGGCCCTGGCGCCTTGCCTGGACCTTTTGTTACACAAGACTCTATACTTGGAGTTTCTAGTGCCCAAGACACATTTGCTTTGGCCATCAACAGAGAAACGGAGACGGATAAGGAAACTCTCCACATGATAGCGACACAAGTATTTCTTCATACGTCCATGGTTCATACCTGTCTTTTGTCACCATTTTGTACCACTAAATGCTTTCTTTGTTTTCCAGATGGAGAATTTATTCGAAGTGATTATGCTGTCCTGGGCTCAACATTCGTCTCGTGACACACGTACATTACTGCGTACTGATTACAGAATCAGCCTTCGTTTCATGATCGGGTACGTAATATGATGTAAATACATATATTAAAAAAGTTTTGCATCACGTCGGTTTCGAGACTTGCCGAACCTGTACAGAAAATTGGAACAGAGAGCAACATAAACATAATTTCCGCCCTTTTTATTGCTCATGAAAACCACACATTGCATGTTGTACCACTATGCAGTGAGACCTTCAGAGGTGGCGATGCAGATTGCTGAACACTCCGGTACCTCTAATACCCAGCAGCACGTCCTCTTATATTGATGCATGCCTGAATTCGTCGTGGCATATTATCCACAAGTTCATCAAGGCACTGTTGGTCCAGATTTATCCCATTCCTCAACGCCGATTCGGCGTAGATCCCTCAGAGTGGTTGGTGGGTCACGTCGTCCATAAACAGCACTTTTCAATTTATCCCAAGCATGTTTGGTAGGGTTCATGTCTGGAGAACATGCTGGCCGCTCTAGTCGAGCGATGTCGTTGTCCCGAAGGAAGTCATTCACACGATGTGAACGATGGGGGCGCGAATTGTCGCCAATGAAGACGAATGCCTCGCCAGTATGCTGCCGATATGGCTCCACTATTGGTCGAACGATCGCATTCACGTATCGTACAGCCGTTACGGCGCCTTCCATGGCCACCAGCGGCGTACGTCGGCCTCGCGTAATACCACCCCAAACAGAAGGGAACCTCCACCTTGCTGCATTCGCCGGACAGTGTGTCTAAGGCGTTCAGCCTGACCGGGTTGCCTCCAAACACGTCTCTGATGACTGTCTGGTTGAAGGCATATGTGACACTCATGGGTGAAGAGAACGTGATGCCAGTCCTGAGCGGTCCATTCCGCATGTTGTTGGGCTTATCTGTACCGCGCTGCACGGTGTCGTGGTTGCGAAGATGGACCTCACCATGGACGTCGGGAGTGAAGCTGCGCATCATGCAGCCTATTGCCACAGTTTGAGTCATACACGACGACCTGTGAATGCATTATTCAACATGGTGCCGTTGCTGTCAGGGTTCTTTCGAGCCATAATCCGTAGGTAGCGGTCATCCACTGCAGTAGTAGTCCTTGGGCGGCCTGAGCCAGGCATGTCATCGACAGTTCGTCTCTCTGTATCTCCTCCATGTGCGAACATCATCACTTTGGTTCACTCCGAGACGCCTGGTCACTTCCCTTGTTGAGAGCCGTTCCTGGCACAAAGTGACAATGCGGACGCGATAGAACAGCGGTATTGGCCGTCTAGGCATGGTTGAACTACAGACAACACGAGCAGTGTACCTCCTTCCGGGGTGGAATGACTGGAACTGATCGGCTGTCGGACCCCCTCCGTCTAATAGGCGCTGCTCATGCATGGTTGTTTACATCTTTGGGCGGGTTTAGTGACATCTCTGAACAGTCAAAGGGACTGTGTCTGTGATATAATATCCACAGTCAACGTCTGTCTCCAAGGGTTCTGAGAACGGGAAGTGACGCAAAACTTTTTTGATGTGTGTATAATTTCTTAATATTTTCGTCAAAACTGCTTCCTCATGAATTCATTCTAAACAACCTGCGCCGAAACCACAGCGCCGACGGGAGACAGACACGTGGGAGGGGTTGTTTGTCTGCTGGGCGCAGAAGGCATGTTGCGTAGTTTTCACTGTCCTCACACCCCCCTTATGAGCAAATTGAATGTCAGAATTTCTCCCGCAGGAAATTTACTGTACTGCCACATGCTGTTTCGGGTTTTGCTGGTAAAATTTATGTTTTCCGGTTGTAGGGGTGGAACTCGGCGTTTCACACGTTTTTGTAGAAGGGCCAAAAAATCTCTGTTTGTAATTGTGATTTCTAGCGGCGATAGGGTTTGGAATAATATCAAACCTGACTAGAGCGTTTTATAGGACGTTTTGTGTACTCTAATTTTGTACTGAGATGTCATCTTAGAAAATCAGATAGTTTACGAGATATACGAGAAAAACTGAAAAATTGTGAAAATTTTACGGTTTCTTTCGTTTTTCGTTGTGAAGCCCTCTTACTACAAGGCAGCGAACTTGCAATTCGCCCTCAGCACTACTAAAAACACATAGAACCGTTCAGAAAAATACTTCCGCAATATTGTTACCATAATGGCTGTCTTAACACCTGCTGAAATCTGTGCTGAGTGATGGAAGTGTACGAGAGCAAGGCATCACCATATGATAAAGTAGTTACTTGACGATTAAGAACCTCAACCCCCCCCCCCCCACACACACACACACACACACGTAGGCGCTTCCAGCGTGTACACAAAAGTATGATTAGATTAATACTTGTTCAATAGATCATGAATACGACACTTCGTAATGATGTGGAACGTGTCAGGTTAATAAAAGATGTCTGTACAAATATTACATTACACAAAATATTGCTTGACACTATTCCCCCCCCCCTTAATTTATATCTAAAAATTCAGCCAATGAGTAGAAGGAGTTGTCATCTAGAAATTCTTTTAAGTTATTTTTAAATGTTAGTTGGCTATCTGTCAGGCTTTTGATGCTGTTTGGTAGGTGACCAAAGACTTTTGTGGCAGCACAATTTACCCCTTTCTGTGCCAAAGTCAGATTTAACCCTGCATAGTGAAGATCATCCTTTCTCCTGGTGTTATAGGTATGCACACTGCTATTACTTTTGAACTGGGTTGGATTATTAACAATAAATTTCATAAGTGAATATATATACTGTGAGGTTACTGTGAGGATCCCTAGATCCTTAAATAGATGTCTGCAGGATGACCGTGGGTGGGCTCCAGCAATTATTCTGATTACACGTTTTTGAGCAATGAATACTTTTCTACTCAACGATGAATTACCCCAGAATACGATGCCATACGAAAGCAGTGAATGAAAGTAGGCATAGTAAGCTAATTTACTGAGATTCTTATCACCAAAATTTGCAATAACCCTAATAGCATACGTAGCTGAACTCAGACGTTTCAGCAGACCATCAATGTGTTGCTTCCAGTTTAACCTCTCATCAATGGACACACCTAAAAATTTTGAAAATTCTACCTTAGCTACAGACTTCTATTCAAAGTCTATATTTATTACTGGAGTTGTGCCATTTACTGTACAGAACTGTATATACTGTGTTTTATGAAAATTTAAAGAGAGTCCGTTTGCTGAGAACCACTTAATAATTTTGTGAAAACATCATTTACAATTACATCACTTAGTTCTTGGTTTTTGGATGTTATTACTACACTTGTATCATCAGCAAAAAGAACGAACTTTGCATCTTCATCAATGTGGAATGGTAAGTCATTAATGTATATCAAGAACAGTAAAGGACCTAAGACCAAACCCTGTGGGACCCCATACTTGATAGCCCCCCAGTTTGAGGAATCAGCTGTTGTTTTAACATTACATGAACCACTTATTTCAACTTCCTGCATTCTACCAGTTAAGTATGAATTAAACCATTTGTGCACTGCCCCCCTCAAACCATAATGATTTAGCTTACCTAAAAGAATTCCATGATTTACACAATCAAAGGCCTTTGAGAGATCACAAAAAATACCAATGGGTGATGTCCGGTTATTCAGAGAATTTTATATTTGATCAGTGAAAGCATATATACCATTTTCTGTTGAAAAGCCTTTCTGAAAACCAAACTGACATTTTGTTAGTACTTTATTTTTACAAATATGGGAGGCTACTCTTGAACACATTACTTTCTCAAAAATTTTTGATAGAGCTGTCAGAAGAGAGATTGGGCGATAGTTGTTGACATCCAACGTATCCCCCTTTTTATGCAATGGTTTTACAATGGCATATTTCAGTCTATCGGGGAAAACACCCTGCTCCAAAGAGCTATTACATATGTGGCTGAGAATCCTATTTATCTGCGGGGAACAAGCTTTAAGTACCTTGCTGGACATGCCATAAATTCCGTAAGAGCTTTTACTTTTCAGTGAGTTTATTATTTTACTGATTTGGTGGAAATACAGTTGTTTCAAACTGCACAAGTATGGCCTCTTCTATTAGTAGCCTTGCCTCTTCTAGTGAAGATGTAGATCCTATTTTCTCCACAACATTAAAAAAAATGATTATTGAAAATATTTTCAATTTCTGATTGTTTGTTAGTACACTTGTCATTCAGTTTTATGACACTGAAGTCTTCCTGTGCTCTTGGTTGCCCTGTTTCCCTTTCAATAATATTCCAAATTGCTTTAATTTTATTATTAGAGTTACTGATCTCAGACATGATACACATGCTTCTGGACTTTTTAATAACTTTTCTTAGTACCGCACAATAGTTTTTATAATATTGAACTATTTTGGGGTCAGTACTCCCTCTTGCTGTTAGATACAGTTCTCTTTTACAGTTGCAAGATATTCTTACTCCTTCAGTTAGCCAAGGTTTTTTATATGTTTTCTTGGAATTATGTTTAACTGTTTTCTTGGGAAAACAATTTTCAAATACCCTTAAAAATGTATCGTGAAATAAGTTATATTTCAAGTTTGCATCAGGTTCCTGATACACTTCATCCCAGTCTAGCTGCTGTAGGCTTTCCCTAAAGTTTGCAGTATTTATATTGTTAATTGAATGCACTGATTTGAAATTCTGATTTGATATACTGCATGGAGCTATGTCATGTACTGTAACTAGCTGTGCACCATGATCAGTAAAGACCATTCTCAACAGGATAAGCATTTATGTCCTTAAACTTATCTTGGTCTATAAAAAAGTTATCTATCAATGTCCTGCTGTTCTTTGTTATCCGAGTAGGAAAATCAATGATGGAGCTCAAATTGACAGAACTGAGTAATACTACAAGGTCACTCTTCCTATTACACTCTTTCAGGGAGTCAACATTGAAATCCCCACAAATGATAATTTGCTTCCCCCTGTCTGACAGATAGCACAAAAAAGCATCCAAGTTTTCTAGAAATAGCTGGAAATTCCCTGAGGGGGACCTATACACTGTTACAATTATGAAAGTGCCATCATTTAGTTTTAGTTCAGTGGCACATGCTTCCATATGTTGCTCTACACAAAATTTTTTCGTTTCTAAATTTTTTACACTGTGGAAGCTTTTGACATAAATGGCAACTCCTCCTCTCATCATATTATCTCTACTTACATGTGCAGCTAATTTGTTCCCGTTGATGCTAACCTTTTGCATATCAGTGACAATGTGATGCTCAGACAGGCATAGTACATCTATTACATTCTCAGTTTCTATATCTTCTAAACAAAGCAGAAGTTCATCAATTTTATTCTTCAATCCCTCAATATTTTGATGAAATATACTAACATTATTTTTCACTTTACTTTTGTGAGTATCTTGAACTTTTTTAACATCTTTAGTACTTGCCTGGCTGAGTTTCCCACTGAACACTGATCTTACACTAAAAAAGAGTTTCCACCATTAGATGTAGGTCCTCCCCCCTTTAAATTTCCTGCTATCAGCCCAGCCAGTTTACCCTTCCCTTTCTTGTTGAGGTGTAGGCCATGTCTAGTATAGTCCCACCTACAGAGTGAATCAACAGGAACCACACGAATGTGTGACCATGCACCAATCCAAGTAGCCATTCCAACTCCAAATTAACTCTCCTGACAGAAGAGCTCAAATGAGGTCGGTCGTGGCGCTCCAGAACCGACACAAACCCAACACTGGTACGACTCGATGTCGATGCAATCTTTGCCAGGTCACACTCTGAGCTGTACCCCGGATCTCTGTCAATACTGTTGCCCGGCCCACCCACAATAACCACGGTATCTTCCTTAGTAAAGCCTCTACATAGTGAACCTAAATCCTCTGTAACCTGCCCCAGTCCAGCACTAGGTTTGAAAAAACTTGTGACCTGGTATTCTGATCCTAATTCATCCTGCAGAAGTTGGCCCACACCCCTAGCATGCGAACTACCTAGCAACAAGACTTTCTTTCTCTTTGCAGACTTTCCTACATTCTTATTCAATTTGCTTCTGAAAGCTTGTTGAGCCCTGTCTACAACTACTTCTGTGAGGGGCTCATCAGTTTCTGACTGAGGCAACAGGTCAAACCTATTTTGTACATTAATAAGAAAGCTAAGAATTTCTTGGCCTGTTCCTTACGCCTGTTGCCACTTCCCACCCCTGTTTACCCTTCTCCCCCCTTAACCTGCCCAGTTCTCGCCTAGCCTCATCTAACTCAGCCTGAAGGGCAGCAATTTTCCCCTCCTGTTCCACAATCTTCCTATCTCTACTGCATAGCCTACAGAACCACTGATGAGTCTCGCTCATTTTCCCGATTCCCGCGCCACTACAATCGCCCCAATGAAAAAAGTTACTACATCCATCACACCAGACCCCGGAGCTAACGATTCTACGGCACGTCAGGCACTTTACACTCATGGTACAAATCGATTTTAGTGACAGAAAGACAATTAAGTTACCGGAAAACAATGAAAATACGTGTACGAAAAATTAGGCCTACTCGCGACAATGTAAACAGTGGTTCAGAAGTTTATTACTAAAATTACTTACGTGATGACGATATTCTACAGATATAAAGGGGCAGCAAACGTATTTAGCACACTAAACGATGAGTAAATGCACTTAAAATTGCGGTATGAAGTTTAATCCGAAAGCTCAAAAGTTCGGCCTGGCCGCGATATGTAAACAAAACGAACTTTACGTGGTTACTGCGAAAATACGCGAGTAAGACAAAAACCTTTAATGGTACGCTTGAGAGCTCTATAATTAACGTAATAAATTAGTTTAAAGGGTTAAAAACAGTTTATTACTACTTAAATTACTTATCTTGTACGAGAGCTGTGACTCAGACGTCCGTATACCAGGCGCAGGGCTACCAACCAACGAAGAACGAGGTGGCAGATCATTTCCTTGCGAAGAGCCGTAAGTGCTAAGAGAAGGCTGGGCTTGTCACAATCGGGGCGGCAGTGCGCAAAGTGGAAATCAATCAGAGATAAACATCTGAACTGATACTTTGAACATGAGACGGGTCGTCGCCCTTTGGCTTCCGTGACTGCTGACGCCCATTGAAAGAGGCTGTGCTGAACGAAGGGATCTGGGGAAACTCTGCAGCTGTGACAGGCTAGTGCAGATGACTTTTGTAATCACCAGATCACCATGGAAGAGTATTGTGTGTATCACTATGGCCCCGAGATAGAGGAGCAACGCAAGCAGTGGAAGCAAGAGGATTCACCGTTGCCGAAAAAGACGAATACCACACTATTATCGGACAAGGCGATGCTGAACATTTTTTTGGAACTGCGTGGTGTGGTGATTATGTTCGTAAGGTGCAAACCGCCACAGCACCGTACTACCGGAATCTCAAGAAGAAGATTCGCAGGAAGCTTTGCAAGTGGGGGGACTTCGCTCAACAACGCCCCAGTACCACAAGGTACTCCTTTGGGCTTTCAATTTTTTTTTCTTTCCCCCCCTCCCTCCCCCTCCCCCAGTCAGACAGTAGTTCCTTATTCCGTTGTGTGACAGGTACTTTCAAAATTACAACGAGGTGTTGTGCGAGATAGAACGTTTCCTGAGCAGTGGAAATACAGACTTCCACAACCAAGATCTCCAACAAGTCATCCATCGTTGGAAAAATTTGTGTCATTGAACGGTGAATATGTAGAGGGAGGCTAATACCAAGTTTTATTGTCTGAGCTGGACTAAAAGTTCATTATTACCCTTCAGAGATAACTGCAGTATTCTAATTATTGACTTTCCAGCGCAAGAAGTTTATCTCTGTCTCACAGGCAAAGCGAGGTTAGCTAATTTTATTTAGTCTGATTTAATACACTCAACATACATACACACACACACTCATTAACATACACACACAAGTATTATGAAATAAATTTAGCCGGCCGCTGGTGGCCGAGCGGTTCTGGCGCTACAGTCTGGAACCGCGCGACCGCTACGGTCGCAGGTTCGAATCCTGCCTCGGGCATGGATGTGTGTGTTGTCCTTAGGTTAGTTAGGTTTAAGTAGTTCTGAGTTCTAGGGGACTTATGACCTCAGCAGTTGAGTCCCATAGTGCTCAGAGTCATTTGAACCATTTTTGAAATAAATTTAAATGGTTCCAGTTTCCCAGTTTCGACCAAGGTTTTCAGGAAGTTTCCCTTGGTTCTCAATTGAATGCCTTCCATGTATTCTCAGCTGGTAATACCTGAGCCCCGTTATAGCAGTTCGCCTTGTATTTGGCTGAAAAAGCAGCGACGCTACAATGGATTTTGAATAACCCTCTCTACTCCTTTTCTTGGAAGACATTCGCAGATGAACGAAAGTGGTGGGGGAAGAGGGGGGGGGGGAGATTAGAAAGACTTGAATTCGATAATTTCAAACGGATGTAGATTGCAGGGGGATGAAGAGGCTTGCACAGGACAGAGTAGCACGGAAACATGCAACAATCCAGTCTTCCATCTGGAAAACAACGACAGCGAGACGTCAATTCCAGCACAAGATTTCAGCCTCTCCCTTTATCTCTCACACAGGACACGGCGGATAGGGCAGGCTACACAGAATGTATTCAGAACGGGTGAAATAAAGGATATCGAGGTGAGATTTTCGCTGTTATAGAGGACAGTGCAGCGAATTTTATGACGTATGCAAGTAAATTTAGCATTAATAGCTGCCGAATTATGATACCGACTTTATTTTTCAAAGCGAATTATGTAATTTTTTCTGAAACATTGGGAAGAACCTACGACAAGTTATTAGTGAAAACCTGATCAAATAGTAACAAGATAAGAGAACTGTAAATCACTGTTCCATCGTCAGGAGAAGTGGTACCTGAAACCTCTTCCCTACTGAACCAGATGTGGACAAACACATGACTCAGGAACGGTGCGTGTGTTTATTCTTACGACTGTCGTATCAGATGCTCAAAATGTTGATCTTGATACGTAATAGATACTAGAAAGCGATTCAGAATGAGGCTGCTCGTTGCAAATCAAGTGCACTTATCACAGCGCAGGCCGTTGTTATTCGGCTTGTCATGTCTTCGACAGTCGTCGGTGTTTCCTGGTACGCCTCGTGTTTAGTTTTAATTTAATTCTCCCCACAAGTAAAAGTCCAGAGATGTTATCGCTGGTCAATGTGAAAGTCTTTAGCGTTTCCCGGATTACCGAACCTACGAAACCGAATGTTCAGTTAAGATGGTCTGTAATTATTTGCACGTAATGGACTGATTAGTGTAAATTGGGTTGTCCTCTTATAATTGTAGCCAGCATGGATTTGCAACTAAAAAATATCGCATATTGCGAAATTTTATTTGCCTATGGTTTCTAAACGGCGCAATCTTGCACAGGAACACCGCATCACTTTCCTGCTTTCGTAGACACCAGGCACAGAATTGAAACCTATTTCGAAAGTCGTTGATCAATGTTATGTACGTGACAGACATAAAAACGATTACACTTTCAGGAAAATCAGATGATTTAGTCAAGAGAGAGACCTCAAATTTAGCAAGTCAATAACCCCTTGCAATATTATTACAAGGGAGACAGGACAACAAAGAGTACAGGATGACGGCATTACCATCAAAGTGAATGGAAACTTGACAAACAACTAGCCGGAAGTCGAAAACATTTTGAATAATCATTTTTCAAATGTAGAGAAAGTAGGATTTAAATGTTCATTAGAAGAAGCAAGGCAGTTAATGGAAGAGGCCTTACCCACACCATTTGATACAATTGAAATTAGGAAGATAATAAACTCTCTCAAGAATAAAACCGCACATGGAATTGATGGCATTTCCAGCAGGATAATAAAAGCTTGTTCCCAAGAGATAACTGGGATTATTAGCTACATATGTAATAGCTCTCTGAAGCAGGGTATTTTCCCAGATAGTCTGAAGTATGCCATTGTTAAACCACTGTATAAAAAAGGGGATATGTCTGATGTCAACAACTACCACCCAATCTCTCTTCTGAGTGCCTAATCCAAAATTCTTGAAAAATTAATGTATTGTACAGTAGCTTCACACCTCTGTAAAAATGAAGTTTTAACAAAATGTCAGTTTGGTTTCCAGAAACGTTTTTCAATGGAAAATGTTATATATGCTTTCAATAATGAATGCTCTGAGTAACCGGAAGTCACCCATTGGGATTTTTTGTGATCTCTCAAACGCTTTTGATTGTGTAAATCATGGAATACTTCTAGATAAGCTCAAGTACTGTGGTATGAATGGGACAGCGCTCAAATGGTTTAAATCATACCTAACTGGAAGAGAGCAGAAAGTTGGAATAAGCAGTTCACATTATATGCAAAAAACTGGTGATTTCTCAAACTGGGGAAAAATCAAGAATGGGGTGCCGCAAGGTTCAGTATTGGGTCCTCTGCTGTTCTTAATATACCGTATATTAATGACTTGCCATTCTATATTGACGGAGCTGCAAAGCTAGTACTTTTTGCTGATGATACAAGTATAGCTATCACACCCAAGAGACAAGAATTAACTGGTGAAATTGTAAAGAATGTTTTCAGAAAATCATTAAGTGGTTCTCTGCAAATGGACTCTCATTAAACTTTGACGAAACACAGTATATACAGTTCCACACAGTAAATGGAATGACACCATTAATAAATACGAGGGCGGTTCAGAAAGTAACCTCCGATTGGTCACAGTGCGGGTTGTGGGGGGAGTAGCGACGCCATCTGTGCGTTCACGCACTCAACAGGTCAGTCGGCATCAAGCCGTGGTCGAGTGAACGTCGTACCTGCGCTAGTTTAGTTTTTGTGGCAGTTTGAAATGTGTGCTGCAATAGAAAACCCCGCCAAATGTGAAGTGCGTGCTGTCATAAGGTTTTTTACAGCCAAAGGATATTCTGCAGCAGCTATTCATCGTGAGCTTTGTGCCGTGTACGGACCAAGAGTTATGAGTGAAGGAGTTGTCCATGAATGGGTACGTTTATTTAAAAGTGGACGAGAAAACGTTCATGATGAAGAGAGGAGTGGTAGACCATCATTGGTGACTGACGAACTCGTTCAGACAGTTGATGCAAAAGTTCGTGAAAATCGACGTTTCTCAATGTCGGAGTTGTCTACTGGTTTTCCACAGATTTCTAAGACTCTCTTGTACGAGATAGTGACAGCAAGATTGGGTTACCGTAAGTTCTGTGCACGATGGGTGCCCAAAATTCTTACCGACCACCACAAAACTCAAAGAATGGCCTCTGCATTAGACTTTCTGTCACGTTATGAGGACGAAGGAGAACCATTGTTAAACAGAATCGTGACCGGTGACGAAACCTGGATTAAGTACGTGAACCCTGAGACAAAAGAACAATCAAAGATGTGGGCACATTCAAATTCGCCTACCAAACCAAGAAAAGCCTCGCAAGATTTTTCTGCCAGAAAACTGATGGCAACGGTGTTTTGGGATGCCAAAGGGGTGTTGTTGGTTGAATTCATGGAACGTGGTACGACCATTAATCAAGACGTGTACTGTGAAACAATAAAAAAGTTACGACGGGCTATACAGAACAAACGCCGTGGTATGCTGACTTCCGGTATCGTTTATTTGCACGATAACGCCCGTCCTCACTCTGCTCGCAGAACAACGGCCCTTCTTGAGTCCTTCAAGTGGGATGTTATCAACCATCCACCTTACAGCCCAGACCTGGCGCCAAGTGATTATCACCTCTTCATGCATTTGAAGAAATGGCTCGGGTCACAGCGGTTTGATGACGACGAAGAGCTCAAAGATGCGGTCACAGGCTGGCTCCAGGCACAAGCGGGTGATTTTTATGCAGAAGGAATTTCAAAGCTTGTGAAGAGATACGATAAGTGCCTCAATCGCTATGGAGACTATGTAGAAAAATAGTGCAAAGATGTAGTTGTAAGATGTATATATTAAAATATTTTTATTTAACTTGGTGTTTTTTTTTTAAATCAACCGGTTACTTTCTGAACGGCCCTCGTGTATAGACTTCTATCAGAAATCGGTAGCTCAGGTAGAATATTCCAAATTTCTAGGTGTATGCACTGATGAGATGGTTGAACTGGAAAAAACACACTGAGGATCTGCTGAAACGTTTGAGTTCAGCTAGTTATGCTATTAGGGTCATTGCAGATTTTGGCGATATACATCTGAGTAAATTAGCTTACTACGCCTATTTTCATTCTCTGCTTTCTTATGGCATCATATTCTGGGGTAACTCATCATTGGGTAAAAGAGTGTTCATTGCACAACAGCGTGTAATCAGAATAATTGCTGGAGCTCATCCAAGATCATCCTGCAGACACTTATTTAAAGAGCTAGAGATCTTCACTGCAGCCTCACAATATATATATTCACTTATGAAATTTGATATTAACAATCCGAACGAATTCAAAAGTAATACCAGTGTACATGGCTACAACACTAGGAGAAATGATGATCTTCACTACTCAAGGTTAAATCCAACTCTGGCTCAGAAGGGGGCAAATCATGCTGCCACAAAAGTCTTTGGTCACTTAGCATTTCAAACGAAATTAAAAGAATTTCTGAATGGCAACTCCTTCTACTCATTAGATAAATTTTTAGGTATAGTATGTGGGTAATTCCCCACCCCCACCCAAAAAACTTAAAAATATTAAGTGTCATGTAATATTTTGTGCAATGTAATATCTTGTATAGACACCTTTTATTAACCTGGCACGTTCCACATCATTACGAAGTGTCTGTGGAACAAGTACTAATCTAATCTTCAACCCCTGGTCCTTATGCAAGCAGCTTGACATTGGTTGAGGGAGTTGTTGGATGTCCTCCAGAGAGATATCGTGCCAAATTCTACCGAACTGGCGCGTTAGATCGTCAAAAAACCGGCTCTGCTCATAATGCTCCAAACGTTCTCAACTGGGGAGAAATCTGGCGACCTTACTGGCACGGTATGATTTTGCAAGGATGATGGAAAGCACAAAAAGTGTGGAGCATTATCAGCAAGGGACCTCCAACCATCTCGGGATTTTTACGTTCTAACTTGCCAATCGGGCATAATTCTATATCCCTCAGGAGGAGATCTGACAACTCTATTAATCAACTCCAAGCCGAATAACTACTTGTACTTCTCAATTTGTCAAGCTCTTTCTCTTCAATAAAACATCCGTTCTTCAGAAATTGTGATCATTTGTTTGTCTCTACATGTACTATCATACCCAAAAGTATGCGAACGACCTGAATGGCGTTTCACCTGATTTCCATGCAGCCCATAACGTAGCTGTCCTGTAGTTTCTCTAACCTCCTTGCATTATAGTCCAAAATGGATGCAAGAGGAGTTCACTGGAGAACACTGTTTATTAAGGTAATCAGTCTATATGTAAATCAACACCACGATGTTGCAAATACTAGGAAACACGTCATTAGAGATGAGGCAGTCCTTAACACTTGTAAACCCAAATTTATTAGTAAGCGAAATTTCAAGATCACTACCACACTCATTAGAATTTCAGTTAACTAACTCCATCACATAAGTCATTCCAGCATGTTTACGCAAAATTAAATACTTTTATGAACAAGATATTTTAAGGCAATATCTGAACTTCTAAAATTCTGTGACAGTATAAAATATTTTTGCTCTTTAAAAGGTTTTCCCACGCCTGTGAAACGTCGTTCCTGATACCAGTGCTTTGTCTTAAACTAGATGTTGAATTAACTAGTTAAATCCAACGCTACTATCAGAGGTAATACCGCTACGGAAACCTCAACATTAACATCGTATCACCAGTAATTTCTCTGTATTCATGATTGAGCAATTTTTTGTCCACATGTCTGAACATTAAACAAAGTGACGAAATTTTTGTTCTGTGGATCCGCATTGCAATCAAGCACCTAAACCGCTGTAACTAACAAGGGAACTTCCCCATCGCACCCCCGTCAGATTTAGTTATAAGTTGGCACAGTGGATAGGTCTTGAAAAACTGAACACAGATCAATCGAGAAAACAGGAAGAAGTTGTGTGAAACTATGAAAAAAATGAGCAAAATATACAAACTGAGTAGTCCATGCGAAACATGCAGCATGAAGGAGAGTCTGAGCTCAGGAGCGCCGTGGTCCCGTGGTTAGCGTGAGCAACTACGGTACGAGAGGTCCCTTGTTCAAGTCTTCCCTTGAGTGAAAATTTTTTTCTTTCTTTATTTTCGCAAATTTATGATCTGTCCGTTCGTTCATTAATGTCGCTGTTCACTGTAATAAGTTTAGTGTCTGTGTTTTGCGACCGCACCGCAAAACCGTGCGTTAAGTAGACGAAAGGACGTGCCTCTCCAACGGGAACCGAAAACATTTGATCGCAAGGTCATAGGTCAACCGATTCCTCCACGGGAAAACACGTCTCATATATTCTATACGACACTGGTGACGGCATGTGCGTCACATGACTGGAATATGTTGTCGACCCAACTAATTGTACACTTGTGCGAATGGGTAAAAAGATTCTTCTACCTTGCCCGATTTAGGTTTTCTTGTGGATGTGATAATCACTCCCAAAAAAGTGATGAAAACATAAGTGTTTGTCACATAAACTGCAACAAATGAATGCAACAGTTTCACAGTCGCACAGTTTTCCCTGTGCTCTGTCAAAGCACATGTTTTTAACGTTTTCAAATTTTTCCATGTGTAGACCGTCAAATCCTGCATATGTCCAAGCAAATCTGAATATGTCCTGGAATTTTGGAGAGCGAAGTTGATTTTGTGTGAGTGCCTGAACCTCGATAATTGTGTGAAAATAAAAAATTAAACTTTTGACTCGAGGGTAGACTTGAACCAAGGACCTCTCGTTCCGCAAGTGCTCACGCTAACCACGGGACCACGGCGCTCCTGAGCTCACATAGTACTTGATGTTGCCTATCCTGCACATGGACTACTCAGTTTTTATATTTTGCTTTTTTTTTTCTCATAGTTCCACACAACTTCTTCCTGTTTTCTCGATTGATCTGTGTTCAGTTTTTCAAGGCCTATCCACTGTGCCAACTTATAACGAAATCTGAGGGGGGTGCGATGGGGAGGTTCCCTTGTAAGCAGAAATCCGTGTCAGACCGAAACTCCATCACAGCAACGTTCGTCATTGGTGATTAGGCATAAAGAGTCCTGAAATATCAAAGTTTTGAGCAGCATTAGCTTACAAGTCTGAATATGAACATTCTGTGCTCTGCCTGGAATCCTGTCAAGACCCTTATCTCCCTGATGAATAGACACGGAAAACGTCCAATATAATTTCTAGTAACAAAGTCCGCTTGTATTTTAAACGAAGTGCCTGCTGTAAAGTTCTGCGGCGGAGACTCGAACCCAGCACCTACTCAGATTGTCCACAAAGTAAAATCAAATGTTAGATATCGAATTTTTCACCAGCAGCGGAATATTCGAATCTGAAATGAGGATACAATTTGTTTGCCTGACCGAGAATTGAACCCGGCACTACTGCCGTTGTTTTCTATCCATGAATTATTTGCTCACTAGTAGAGAGATCTGTCCATATTTGACGAGAAATAACAGCATCTGTCTTTATTGTTGAGAACACTTGAAGAGACATTAAAAATGAAAATTATTTACCATTAGTAGTTCGGCGACCATATGCTTGGGCTTGCAATAAAATCATGAATATTTTTGTGCTAGACCAGGATTTGAACCAACATACGTGCCTTTCGTGGACACCTAGAGGAATTTTCTATCTTGGGGAAAACAAAGAAATGATCGAGCCATATCGTTCCGTGTGGGTCAGATACCACGAAAGAGGAGATCCGAATTCGAATCACAGTCCAGCAGCAAATTTTTCATCGTTCAAAGTTCAAATAAAATAACAGTCCTGTGACCTGAAGTGACCATTGGATCATTAAATACACCGAGCGAGGTGGCGCAGTGGTTAGCACACTGGACTCGCATTCGGAAGGACGACGGTTCAATCCCGCGTCCGGCCATCCTGATGTAGGTTTTCTGTGATTTCCCTAAATCGCTCCAGGCAAATGCCGGGATGGTTCCTTTCCAAGGGCACGGCCGACTTCCTTCCCCGTCCTTCCCTAATCCGATGAGACCGATGACCTCGATGTCTGGTCTCCTTCCCCAAACAACCAAATCAAACCATTAAATACAATAAAATGTCTATTGTAAGAAAGTTCACTGACGGTTTAGGTTTTTTTTCCGTGGCTTCCTCCTCTGCTATGATCCAACCTTAAGCAGTTCTTCCCCAGTTGGTAGCGGATTCTGAATTACGGTGAAACCTGACATTCTTCATTTCGCATTACTAGACGAGAAGGATATATGTTCGTGTTTGTTTAAAATATATCATGCAAGTGAGAATCGAAAACATACCTCGCGACTAAGAAACTAGGATCAGTCCACCAAACAACTGAGCGTACGTTTATTAGGTTCATGATTGTGCCGTAACGTATGATGCACTTTACTTACAAAATTAGACACGGTGAAAAAAATTAAGTATTCTATTAACTCGTTAATTATCAGCAGGCGTCTGACACGGAAATTATGCAAGTCTCATGTCAGCTGTATGTAAAGACCCTAATAACCATCAAGGTCTTAATTCGAAGCCGCTTTTAAATTTTCGCTACTTCGATAAATTTCTTAGATCGAGAAATACCATTGCAAAATATGAAGTTATCAAATACATCGATTAATATTGCCGTAATAGTCATTAACTTTTTCATTCCGCTGCTGCTACACGCGTGCTTGAATGGGACAGTGCTCAAATGGTTTAAATCATACCTAAAAAGAAGAGTGCAGAAAGTTGAAATAAACAATTCACATAATATGCAAAAAAACTGGTGATTTCTCAAACTGGGGAAAAATCAAGAATGGGGTGCCGCAAGGTTCGGTCTTGGGTCCTCTGCTGCTCTTAATATACACTCCTGGAAATGGAAAAAAGAACACATTGACACCGGTGTGTCAGACCCACCATACTTGCTCCGGACACTGCGAGAGGGCTGTACAAGCAATGATCACACGCACGGCACAGCGGACACACCAGGAACCGCGGTGTTGGCCGTCGAATGGCGCTAGCTGCGCAGCATTTGTGCACCGCCGCCGTCAGTGTCAGCCAGTTTGCCGTGGCATACGGAGCTCCATCGCAGTCTTTAACACTGGTAGCATGCCGCGACAGCGTGGACGTGAACAGTATGTGCAGTTGACGGACTTTGAGCGAGGGCGTATAGTGGGCATGCGGGAGGCCGGGTGGACGTACCGCCGAATTGCTCAACACGTGGGGCGTGAGGTCTCCACAGTACATCGATGTTGTCGCCAGTGGTCGGCGGAAGGTGCACGTGCCCGTCGACCTGGGACCGGACCGCAGCGACGCACGGATGCACGCCAAGACCGTAGGATCCTACGCAGTGCCGTAGGGGACCGCACCGCCACTTCCCAGCAAATTAGGGACACTGTTGCTCCTGGGGTATCGGCGAGGACCATTCGCAACCGTCTCCATGAAGCTGGGCTACGGTCCCGCACACCGTTAGGCCGTCTTCCGCTCACGCCCCAACATCGTGCAGCCCGCCTCCAGTGGTGTCGCGACAGGCGTGAATGGAGGGACGAATGGAGACGTGTCGTCTTCAGCGATGAGAGTCGCTTCTGCCTTGGTGCCAATGATGGTCGTATGCGTGTTTGGCGCCGTGCGGGTGAGCGCCACAATCAGGACTGCATACGACCGAGGCACACAGGGCCAACACCCGGCATCATGGTGTGGGGAGCGATCTCCTACACTGGCCGTGCACCACTGGTGATCGTCGAGGGGACACTGAATAGTGCACAGTACATCCAAACCGTCATCGAACCCATCGTTCTACCATACCTAGACCGGCAAGGGAACTTGCTGTTCCAACAGGACAATGCACGTCCGCATGTATCCCGTGCCACCCAACGTGCTCTAGAAGGCGTAAGTCAACTACCCTGGCCAGCAAGATCTCCGGATCTGTCCCCCATTGAGCATGTTTGGGACTGGATGAAGCGTCGTCTCACGCGGTCTGCACGTCCAGCACGAACGCTGGTCCAACTGAGGCGGCAGGTGGAAATGGCATGGCAAGCCATTCCACAGGACTACATCCAGCATCTCTACGATCGTCTCCATGGGAGAATAGCAGCCTGCATTGCTGCGAAAGGTGGATATACACTGTACTAGTGCCGACATTGTGCATGCTCTGTTGCCTGTGTCTATGTGCCTGTGGTTCTGTCAGTGTGATCATGTGATGTATCTGACCCCAGGAATGTGTCAATAAAGTTTCCCCTTCCTGGGACAATGAATTCACGGTGTTCTTATTTCAATTTCCAGGAGTGTATATTAATGACTTGCCATTCTATATTCACGAAGATGCAAAGCTGGTACTTTTTGCCGATGATACAAGTATAGCTATCACACCCGACAGACAAGAATTAACTGGTGAAATTGTGAACGATGTTTTTCAGAAAATCTTTAAGTGGTTCTCTGCAAATGGGCTCTCATTAAACTTTCACAAAACACAGTATATACAGTTCCACACGGTATATGGAATGACCCCATTAATAAATATAGACTTCAATCAGAAATCGGTAGCTAAGGTAGAAATTTCAAAATTTCTAGGTGTATGCATTGATGAGGGATTGAACTGGAAAAAACACACTGAGGATCTGCTGAAACGTTTGAGTTCAGCTACTTATGCTATTAGGGTCATTGCAAATTTTGGCGATATACATCTGAGTAAATTAGCTTACTACGCCTATTTTCATTCTCTGCTTTCGTATGGCATCATATTCTGGGGTAACTCATCATTGAGTAAAAGAGTGTTCATTGCACAAAAGCGTGTAAGCAGAATAATTGCTGGAGCTCAGCCAAGATCATCCTGCAGGCACTTATTTAAAGAGCTAGAAATCTTCACTGTAGCGTCACAATATATATATTCACCTATGAAATTTGTTATTAACAATCCGAACGAATTCAAAAGTAATAGCAGTGTACACGGCTACAACACTAGGAGAAAGGATGATCTTCACTACTCAAGGTTAAATCTAACTTTGACTGAGAAGGGGGTAAATTATTCTGCCACAACAGTCTTTGGTCACTTACCTAATAGCATCAAAAGTCTGACAGATAACAACATAGCATTTAAAAGGAAATTAAAAGAATTTCTTAATGGCAACTCCTTCTACCGATTAGATGAATTTTTGGATTAGTAAGTGGTCGATTTCCCAACCTCCACAAAAAGAAAATTAAAAATATTGAGTGTCATGTAATATTTTGTCTAATGTAATATCTTGTATAGACACCGTTTATTAACCTGACACGTTCCACATCATTACGCAGTATCTTATTCATGATTTATGGAACAAGTACTAATCTAATCTAATCCCTTAATGCTTCTTGGTCATTTTTTAGAAACAATTGCTCAAAAACATGTAAGTATTTAGTTCGCAAATGGTTGCGGCGTTCTCTGGCAAGTGGACCGTGAAAAGTAGTTATTTAGTTTTCTCCATACCTAGTGAATACTTATCAAGTTAATATGGGACATGTCGAATTATTCGAAGATTACATTAAAATTAAATTAACTGATCAAATGAAGAAGTTACTTCATAACAGAATTTGCGTGGCACTACTTCAATTACTTGTACTTGCACCGACGCTCGTTAAATGCTAAAACTGGCGGTAGACGCCACTTCCAGAGCCGGAGGATGTTAATATCTTCTGTTAAATGTCAAGATAATTCTCTCCAGATGACTTGCTCGACGTTACCTAGTTCAAGCAAGCAGAAGATCAACTGTTTCCGTTGCAATAAACTCATTTTACGTGGCCCAAGTTCACATTTGAGCGGAATTACTCGAACTGTAGAATCCATTTCAACAACGTAGAAAAATATTTCAACGTTGCAAAAGTGACATCCGACTCACAAGCCTCATATTAAGTCGCTAACCACAAATTCTCTGTGGAATACCAGATTCAGTAAAGTGATGTAGCGAAGAGTGTTTACCATTGCAGTTTCTCACCCGAAAATACGCAGTTGACTTATTGGGTTCTATAGCTATACTGCAAGAGTAATTTTGTGTGCTAGCAATGCATACTAGATGCACTGTTTGATAGTGCCGTGGCTTCCAGTTGTGTACATTCCTGACCTAAAACGGCGCAGCATCGTCTCACGCTCCAGTGTGTGCACGTACTGCCAACTTCATTGTTCGTCCCCCTTGATTTTGTAATCAGTGAAGTAAAAGTCAGATGGCCTCCCAATATGACAGGCTTCATTTCGTTCATCCTTCCATTGTGGGAGATTAGCTTTCTGTTCAAAAATCTTTTTCCCTTCTACCCAGCGAAATGCGGCAAAATGTGGCCAGTAATTGCTTCATAAACCACTTATTTAGTGCTGTTAAGATTTCTTTTAAAGTAGTCGTAGTTGAAGGAATTTAGTTTAATGTTAAACTATCTTAACGTTCACATATTTACCGAATAAGAAAAGCGTATTTTCCGGGAAGAAAATGTTTTAAAGACAAATTCTGCACAGTCTGGGCCAGGTCGACCTATTCGTCTGACAACTTTGCATTATAGTTCGCCTGAGAGGTAACACGCGTTGTGTTCCCGTAGCTATGGAAATCATTAGTTGAAACAGCGTTTAACATCTAAGGGTATGGTACTACTAAAAATACAAAACGAGTAACAACCGAAGGCTGCGTTTATCCACAAACTGAGGAGTATTTATAATAGGGGAAACCAGGGGGGACCGTTTGTCCTCGCCTTCCTCTAATGAGCGTTGGAAGCCATATACAGGTACACAAATGTTAACAATACTATGAGCACTTTGAACGTTAGAATTGAAGTTGTCCTCCAAACCTAACAACCGTTTGTTTACAACGAATTAACATTGGTAGAAGCGGTTGAATTCGAGCCCGATAATAAAACATTACAAAGTCACCGCTTCACCTAGTCCAGTAGCCTCCCTCTTGCTGTTACACATTTCTGTGATGTAATATGTGAGGTAAAACAACTGACTGCATTCGATGGTCGGGGCACTGTGACATACATCACAACTTAAATCTAAATTTTACCTTTAATCTCTGCAAACTGTGTCATTATTATTATTGTGTACGGTGATTAGTCACAAAATACACTCCTGGAAATTGAAATAAGAACACCGTCTGGAACCGCGTGACCGCTACGGTCGCAGGTTCGAATCCTGCCTCGGGCATGGATGTGTGTGCTGTCCTTAGGTTAGTTAGGTTTAATTAGTTCTAAGTTCTAGGCGACTGATGACCTCAGAAGTTAAGTCGCATAGTGCTCAGAGCCAGCCAACACCGTGAATTCATTGTCCCAGGAAGGGGAAACTTTATTGACACATTCCTGGGGTCAGATACATCACATGATCACACTGACAGAACCACAGGCACATAGACACAGGCAACAGAGCATGCACAACGTCGGCACTAGTACAGTGTACATCCACCTTTCGCAGCAATGCAGGCTGCTATTCTCCCATGGAGACGATCGTAGAGATGCTGGATGTAGTCCTGTGGAACGGCTTGCCATGCCATTTCCACCTGGCGCCTCAGTTGGACCAGCGTTCGTGCTGGACGTGCAGACCGCGTGAGACGACGCTTCATCCAGTCCCAAACATGCTCAATGGGGGACAGATCCGGAGATCTTGCTGGCCAGGGTAGTTGACTTACACCTTCTAGAGCACGTTGGGTGGCACGGGACACATGCGGACGTGCATTGTCCTGTTGGAACAGCAAGTTCCCTTGCCGGTCTAGGAATGGTAGAACGATGGGTTCGATGACGGTTTGGATGTACCGTGCACTATTCAGTGTCCCCTCGACGATCACCAGTGGTGTACGGCCAGTGTAGGAGATCGCTCCCCACACCATGATGCCGGGTGTTGGCCCTGTGTGCCTCGGTCGTATGCAGTCCTGATTGTGGCGCTCACCTGCACGGCGCCAAACACGCATACGACCATCATTGGCACCAAGGCAGAAGCAACTCTTATCGCTGAAGACGACACGTCTCCATTCGTCCCTCCATTCACGCCTGTCGCGACACCACTGGAGGCGGGCTGCACGATGTTGGGGCGTGAGCGGAAGACGGCCTAACGGTGTGCGGGACCGTAGCCCAGCTTCATGGAGACGGTTGCGAATGGTCCTCGCCGATACCCCAGGAGCAACAGTGTCCCTAATTTGCTGGGAAGTGGCGGTGCGGTCCCCTACGGCACTGCGTAGGATCCTACGGTCTTGGCGTGCATCCGTGCGTCGCTGCGGTCCGGTCCCAGGTCGACGGGCACGTGCACCTTCCGCCGACCACTGGCGACAACATCGATGTACTGTTGACACCTCACGCCCCACGTGTTGAGCAATTCGGTGGTACGTCCACCCGGCCTCCCGCATGCCCACTATACGCCCTCGCTCAAAGTCCGTCAACTGCACATACGGTTCACGTCCACGCTGTCGCGGCATGCTACCATTGTTAAAGACTGCGATGGAGCTCCGTATGCCACGGCAAACTGGCTGACACTGACGGCGGCGGTGCACAAATGCTGCGCAGCTAGCGCCATTCGACGGCCAACACCGCGGTTCCTTGTGTGTCCGCTGTGCCGTGCGTGTGATCATTGCTTGTACAGCCCTCTCGCAGTGTCCGGAGCAAGTATGGTGGGTCTGACACACCGGTGTCAATGTGTTCTTTTTTCCATTTCCAGGAGTGTACATTTACGCGATACTCTAAACAATACTCATAAGGAATTAATACAGTAATCTCTTTTCAACGGATGTAACTGGGAATGAATTTGACTTCTGAGGCGAAGGAAACGCTCTCCATTTTGTATCGCACTTCGTTTCCTCCTGTCTTGTCAGTGTGTTCTTACTTGAGAAATGTCACAGCTCAAGGAATTTGATAAAGGTCGCATTTTTGCGCTTTATGAAGATGGATACTCCATCTACACTACTTCCCATGCCCTAGAAAACAGAAAATCTACGATACGTCTAGGTGAAGAAGATGGCGGAAGAAAGCCATGCAACCAGCGTAGTCGCTCTGGACGCCCCGGTCCACGGTCTACCACGGAGGATCTACATCTACATCTGCATCTACATTTATACTCTGCAAGCCACCCAACGGTGTGTGGCTGAGGGCACTTTACGTGCCACTGTCATTACCTCCCTTTCCTGTTCCAGTCGCGTATGGTTCGCGGGAAGAACGACTGCCGGAAAGCCTCCGTGCGCGCACAAATCTCTCTAATTTTACATTCGTGATCTCCTCTGGAGGTATAAGTAGGGGAAAACAATATACACGATACCTCATCCAGAAACGTACCCTCTCGAAACCTGGCGAGCAAGCTACACCGCGATGCAGAGCGCCTCTCTTGCAGAGTCTGCCACGTGAGTTTGCTAAACATCTCCGTACCGCTATCACGCTTACCAAATAACCCTGTGACGAAACACGCCGGTCTTCTTTGGATCTTATCTATCTCCTCTGTCACCCCGACCTGATACGGATCCCACACTGATGAGCAATACTCAAGTTTAGGTCGAACGAGTGTTTTGTAAGCCACCTCCTTTGTTGATGGACTACATTTTCTAAGCACTCTCCCAATGAATCTCAACCTGGCACCCGCCTTACCAACAATTAATTTTATATGATCATTCCACTTCAAATCGTTCCGCACGCATACTCCCAGATATTTTACAGAAGTAACTGCTACCAGTGTTTGTTCCGCTATCATATAATCGTACAGTAAAGGATCCTTCTATGTATTCGCAATACATTACATTTGTCTATGTTAAGGGACAGTTCCCACTCCCTGCACCAAGTGCCTATCCGCTGCAGATCTTCCTGCATTTCGCTGCAATTTTCTAATGCTGCAACTTCTCTGTATGCTACAGCATCATAAGCGAAAAGACGCATGGAACTTCCGACACTATCTACTAGGTCATTTATATATATTGTGAAAAGCAATGGTCTCATAACACTCCCCTGTGGCACGCCAGAGGTTACTTTAACGTTTGTAGACGTTTCTCCATTGAAAACAACATGCTCTGTTCTGTTTGCTAAAAACTTTTTAATCCAGCCACACAGCTGGTCTGATATTCCGTAGGCTCTTACTTTGTTTATCAGGCGACAGTGCGGAACTGTATCGAACGCCTTCCGGAAGTCAAGGAAAATGGCATCTACCTGGGAGCCTGTATCTAATATTTTCTGGGTCTCATGAACAAATAAAGCGAGTAGGCTCTCACACGATCGCTGTTTCCGGAATCCATGTTGATTCCTACAGAGTAGATTCTGGGTTTCCAGAAATGACATGATACGCGAGCAAAAAACATGTTCTAAAATTCTACAACAGATCGATGTCAGAGATATAGGTCTATAGTTTTGTGCATCTGCTCGACGACCCTTCTTGAAGACTGGGACTACCTGTGCTCTTTTCCAATCATTTGGAACCTTCCGTTCCTCTAGAGACTTGCGGTACACGGCTGTTAGAAGGGGGGCAAGTTCTTTCGCGTACTCTGTGTAGAATCGAATTGGTATCCCGTCAGGTCCAGTGGACTTTCCTCTGTTGAATGATTTCAGTTGCTTTTCTATTCCTTGGACACTTATTTAGATTTCAGACATTTTTTCGTTTGTGCGAGGATTTAGAGAAGGAACTGCAGTGCGGTCTTCCTCTGTGAAACAGCTTTTAAAAAAAGGTGTTTAGTATTTCAGCTTTACGCGTGTCATCCTCTGTTTCAATGCCATTATCATCCCAGAGTGTCTGGATATGCCTGTTTCGAGCCACTTACTGATTTAACGCAAGACCAGAATTTCCTAGGATTTTCTGTCAAGTCGGTATATAGAATTTTACTTTCGAATTCACTGAACGCTTCACGCATAGCCCTCCTTACGCTAACTTTGACATCGCTTAGCTTCTGTCTGTCTGAGAGGTTTTGGCTGCGTTTAAACTTGCAGTGAAGCTCTCTTTGCTTTCGCAGTAGCTTCGTAACTTTGTTGTTGAACCACGGTGGGTTTTTCCCGTCCCTCACAGTTTTACTCGGCACGTACCTGTCTAAAACACATTTTACGATTGACTTGAACTTTTTCCATAAACACTCAACATTGTCAGTGTCGGAACAGAAATTTTCGTTTTGATCTGTCAGGTAGTCTGAAATCTGCCTTCTATTACTCTTGCTAAACAGATAAACCTTCCTCCCCTTTGTTATATTCCTATTGACTTCCATATTCAGGGATGCTGCAGCGGCCTTATGATCACTCAATCCCTGTTCTACGCTTACAGAGTCGAAAAGTTCGGGCCTGTTATCAGTAGGTCCAAGATGTTATCTCCACAAGTTGGTTCTCTGTTTAATTGCTCGAGGTAATTTTCGGATAGTGCGCTCAGTATAATGTCACTCGATGCTCTGTCCCTACCACCCGTCCTAAACATCTGAGTGTCCCAGTCTACATCTGGTAAATTGAAATCTCCACGTAAGACTATAACATGCTGAGAAAATTTATGTGAAATGTATTCCAGATTTTCTCTCAGTTGTTCTGCCATTAATGCTGCTGAGTCGGGAGGTCGGTAAAAGGAGCCAATTATTAACCTAGCTCGGTTGTTGAGTGTAACCTCCACCCATAATAATTCACAAGAAGTATCCACTTCTACTTAAAAAATGGTTCAAATGGCTCTGAGAACTATGGGACCTAACTTCTGAGGTCATCAGTCCCCTTGAACTTAGAACTACTTAAAGCTAACTAACCTAAGGACGACACACATATCCATGCCCGAGGCGGGATTCGAACCTGCGACCGTAGCGGTCGAGCGCTTCCAGACTGAAGCGCCTAGAACCGCTCGGCCACACTTCTACTTCACTACAGGACAAACTACTGCTAACAGCGACAAACACGCCACCACCGGTTGCATGCAATCTATCCTTTCTAAACACCGTCTGTGCCTTTGTAAAAATTTCGGCAGAATTTATCTCTGGTTCAGCCAGCATTCCGTAGCTATAACGATTTCAGCTTCGGTGCTTTCTATCAGCGCTAGAAGTTCCGGTACTTTACTAATGCTTGGTCCCCTCATGTCCTGACTTTGCCCCTCCCTCTTTGAGGCTGTTGCCCTTTCTGTACTTGCCCGAGGCCATCTAACCTAAAAAACCGCCCAGTCCACGCCACACAACTCCTGCTACCCGTGTAGCCGCCTGCTGTGTGTAGTGGAGTCCTGACCTATGCAGCGGAACCCGAAAACCCACCACCCTATGGCGCAAGTCGAGGAATCGCAGCCCACACGGTCGCAGAACCGTCTCAGCCTCTGATTCAGAGCCTCTACTCGGCTCTGTACCAAAGGTCCGCAGTCAGTCCTGTCGATGATGCTGCAGATGGTGAGCTCTGCTTTCATCCTGCTAGCGAGACTGGCAGTCTTCACCAAATCAGATAGCAGCCAGAAGCCAGAGAGGATTTCCTCTGATCCACAGCGACACACATCATTGGTGCCGACATGAGCGGCCACCTGCAGATGGGTGCACCCTGTACCCTTCTTGGCATCCGGAAGGACCCTTTCCACATGTGGAGTGACTCCCCCCGGTATACACACGGAGTGCACATTGGTTTTCTTCCCCTCTCTTGCTGCTATATCCCTAAGGGGCCCCATTACGCGCCTGACGTTGGAGCTCCCAACTACCAGTAAGCCCACCCTCTGGGACCACCTGGATCTTGTAGACTGAGGGGCAACCTCTGGAACAGGACAAGCAGCCACGTCCGGCCGAAGATCAGTATCAGCCGGAGACAGAGCCTGAAACCGGTTCGTCAGACAAACTGGAGAGGCTTTCCGTTCAGCCCTCCAGAATGTCTTTCGCCCCCTGCCACACCTCGAGACGACCTCCCACTCTACCACGGGTGAGGGGTCAGCCTCAGTGTGGGCAGTATCCCGGGCAGCCACAGCCGTAGTCCAATCGGGGGGATGCGTGGGACGAGCTGGCCGTCCCCAACAAACCCCCATCCGGACTCCCACAGTGATGCCCATTGGCAACAGCCTCAAGCTGTGTGACCGAAGCCAACACTGCCTGAAGCTGGGAGCGAAGGGATGCCAACTCAGCCAGCATCTTGTAAGACGTCGTGGTCTCCTGACCTTCAGTGCTTACATATTCCGCCCTCACAATCATATTCCACACATCAAGACGCTTCATTCGAACCCAAACTCGATAAGATAAAGTCAATGTTGTATGAATTCATATAAACGATATGCAATTGACAAGTGAGCGCACCGCGGTTGAAATACTCGAGGCTGGCGTGCACACATTCATTCCAGACACTACGGTCACAGAGGCTTTTAGTTCGGGAGAGAGGCCGCACAGCAGGACGTCAGGCCCTTCAGAGGACAACCCAGACCATGTCAGCCAGTGGCCGCCCATGTAGCAGACAGCGTGGGCCCGAGTGAAAAGGGGGAACGACCTCGTGTTCAGCTCAAAAGCAAATTCCGCTACATTGTATGGGAGCGGCTAGCCTACGCATTCTTTGCACATAGCATGCATTTTCAGAGATTTTCACAGGGAGACAGCAAACGACAAACGCCAAAGCTATAGGTTTCCGGATTGGTCGCCTTAAACGAAACGTCATTGTCCCGTTTTAGAAGAGCAATGCTGATTGGCAGACGATATTTCTGACGCCTTGAGCTGAAGGAATAACTGAAGAGACCGAAAGATATAACCCTTCACGTCCAGCATGGAGAGGGGCTGTTCCGTTGTCGCTCTTGGAGTGAGAACACGTAACGAGAGCGTGCGCGCTCGTACGAGTACTCAAAGGGCGAGGAACAAGTCTCTCCTCAGTACTTCACTGGGAGAGCACCTCTGTCGAGAGCTAATCAAAGGGCGACTCTATATTGAGTCCTCGCGATTAAGCGTTGTTTACTGTGTTGGCCGACTCACTTATTGTGTGGTGTGAACGGACAGAGTTATAGTTAAAAACGCCTGTGAGCGAATTTTGAGTGGCATCATGGTGGACTGGTTATCTGACCGGTGTACCATGCCAATAGTTAGACTAGGGGCGAATAGGAATCCTTGACTTCAACAAGGCATAGGGAGAGTTTGATTGGTGAAGGTCAATCCAGATAGAACGAGAGTTATCTTATTTGTCAGCAGCGAGCGGCGCAGACAGCAGTCATCATAGCTTACGGTATTGTGCGCTACAGCTATTGCGAGCCCCATATTTCATCCACAACAGTACACTTCACTGCATTTCACACGTGACAGCCTTGACCGCAGCCAGCAACATTCTAAAGGACCTGTCATGCAGTGCAGGCAGCATTATTAAAGAGGGATTTTGTATTAATATATTCTGAGGAAAAGTTTTGTGGAACTGAAATGATATGAAAGCAACAACGTCAGAAGGGAAGGTTTCTACGGTATTCTACTTTTTCTTTTTACAAATTATAACTGTGTAGTTTCTTATTGTTAGAATATTTTGTATAGTTAAAGTTTACTGTAAAAGTTTTATTGTGAAGCACATGGATTTGTCTTATAATTGAAACAAGTGTCAAGGAAAGTAATTGTACAGAGGAAAATTACTAAGAAATATTTTGTTAACGTGTCAAGATGTGAGACCGTTATGAAAATGTTGTATTGTTGTTATGGTTTAATGAAGCACAGTGTAACTTGGAGTCTTGTCCTCATTTATCATCGTTAAGTTCAGTTTCATTCTTTACGTTTATGAATGTGTTTGTATACTCGCATTGCACGTTGCGAATTGTGTGTTGCAGAAACATTTTTAAGAAAAGTGATAAGATGCCGTCTTGCATTGTACATCGCAAGTGCGATAAATGATATGAATTTTTTTGACATTTTCATCATTATCTTAGTAGTAACAGGTTGCAGAACAGACGAGCATTCCGTGCGCACAGGTAGTCAAACAGAGTTAATTATCATCAAAATTCATATGCATTGTAACGCATAGTGATTTTCAGAGTGTTATTTGTGAAAATGGTGTACTAGTTCATAAGCTGAATACCAGCAGGAGATCTCAGTAAAGTGCTACCTTGTGAGTTTTCAAGCACTTTTATCAGAAAGTCAGATGCGTTAAATTTTATATTCATTTGCTGTGTAATTAAATCACGTTTTGGGACAGTCATTGTTCGCAAGATAAATAATATTCAGGGCCAACATTTTAATCTGAGTCATTTGTTTCGCAGTCAAATTGTTCGATACACTGGTTAGCCTGGATTTCGCATCTTGTTGCTTGTGCTTCACATACTTCGTTCAAATTTTAATTTTAACACAGTACTGTTGCCCTGCTCTGAGATTCATGTATTTCAATACCAGAATAAGTTTTATACATTTATCAGATACCATACAAACAGTAACAGAAATTTATAACCACTTTTTACATTAACATTTGAGCTGTCGATCTTTTCTGCCAGGATGTGTAATTTCGTGGTTATCCGCTAATTTTTGCAGTGAGATAAAGCTTTGCTCTGCAAACACAAATTAAAATTTTAGTTGTAAACTTTGACTTAGCAGTTAACAAACTGTGTTGCTGTAATGGTATACAGTGTGTGCATATTTATTACCAATGAACAAGACAGAAAAATTATTGTTGTTTATTGGATACTGAAGTGTTACATCGTTAGACATCCAGTGATTTTTAATGAAAAATACTACCTTGCATCCTTTACTGAATCGTAGCAATTTTATTGCATAGTGATATTGCCAAAAACTTGGGTTTATATTTATTAAGTGAATTCTGTCAGTGATGATTTTGCTATTCTTCTGTTTTCATTAACATTTGTAGAAAGTGATTTTTAGTAGTAATCTGTGTAGCAGTGACATTCTGTACCTAACAGTTTCCCCTTTTCTTTGTTGTATTATCTTAATTGCATGAAAATGTCAAAAGCTACGAGTTAGGTCAAATGACAGAGATGCAGCTGATGTAACTTCTGGTAATCCTATAGACAGGGAAGGGACAGCTGAGCAGGTTTCCTCTCACAACATTGAAACTGAGATAGATAGTACAATACATGACATGATTGATCATCATAATTTTTAGATATCAAACATGCAACAAGGCAGTGGAGTTAGGTATTCTGATTTGTAAACTGAGCTTGTAGGATGTAATCTGTTACAACAGTAAGGTTCTGTACTTAAAGATTCAGGTTTTGCGTCCACAATTATTGACCAAACTGAGCCAGTATCTGTCCCTACTTATAGTAATGTCAAAGATGGGAACAATGTTTTTTTGCAAAGACAGCACAATGTGAAGTTATTATCAGAGCTTAAAGGTGTTAAGGAAGACAATGAATATTGTAACAGGAGACTGGATAACGTGACAAAAGAGATTAAGGAAAGTGTTAGGAAGAGATTAAGTTCTTAAAGGATGAGATGAAACAGATTAGACAGATGTGCGTGAGGATTATAACCTTGTAATAAATAATCTAAAGTCGAAAGTTGAACACAGTGAAACAGCCGAAATTTCACAGTTAAAACAACAAGGTAGTCAGTTTGAGACCCAGATACAAGGTCTTGAATAGCAGTATGCATCGCTTAAGGCTAATGAGACAGAATTTACTACGCAAGAACAGTTAAACAGTTAAATACAGTCACCAAACAAGTAGACGAACTTCCTGTAAGCGTGACCCAACGGTCTAGCAATGCGGTTAAGATTTCTAGTGTTACGCAGCTTATTCCCTTTGTCGACTCGGAAGAACATCTCTCTCTTCAACGTTCTAAACAGCGACAAATCACGATTAACCAACAGCACAAGTGTGATGTAAAGCAACTGGATGACATATTATCACGCGTTGAACAGAAAATCAGTCACTGGCATGGTGGCACCGATGTTCAGACTGCGCGCCCTAATACTTCCGACAAACTTTCCAATTTGTGCCGCACAGCTGAACTGATACTCGGACGCAGTGCGTAACGCAAACAAGATAGCGCGAAAAATAGTTTGCCCTCTCAGCAGAATGATTCACTCGATTTCAAACATTTCTTATAGTTCGAAAGTCTACTAATGTTCTTCGAAACTCTCCCAATGACATGCAATCCAGAGAGTGGTTTCAACAATTCCGCTATTGCCTCCAACCTTCGTGGCCAAATGTTCATAAACTTGAATATATGTGTGTCTATTCAGAATCTGAACCATCCACAAGAATCAGAGCAATCGCACAAGAATGCCAAACAGAAGATGAAATTCATCACGCATTCTTGTCGGCATACTGGTCTGAAACAACACAAGACAGAGTCAAAAATAGTATCTTTATGCTAAAGAGTTTTGATCAATCAGACTTCTTCAGCCTGGTAGACTATTTTCAGCACATGTTAGTAAGAATCAGTGGCAGCTGTTATGTAAGAGCACAAGAGCACGTGACCAATCTAACTTTTGACACATTTCGGATTTATTGGTTATTTTTCTTTAAATACTGTAGAACGTAATGTAGGTGTGGTAATCTGAAAAACACGGCAGTAAATCTACTACGCTGCGCTACATTGCTCCTCTGCACTCGGTGAAACTTGGCATCAAGTTCGCGAGCACACCTTCACTTGTGCACGTTTTAAGGAGATTCTGCACATGAGCACATGGATTTGATAACCAATGTGCACAGTTCACAGTGTGCACTGCTAACCCTTACTTCTCAATTATAAGTTGACGTCATTGCCACCAGTTGGCAGCACACTGCAGCAGACTCGTCCCCATTCGCCTGGCATAAATCCCGCTAGGAGGTAGTACACCCCACAAGTATACAAATTCACTCACTTTATACTAAAATAAGATCGGACATCAGTATATGTCGTAGTTATACTGATAGAAAAAACGTATTTTGTGCGATGCTAAACGAGATATAGTACATTAAGTTCTCGATTTTTTCATACAGTAATTCATTTGAGGCGTTGAGAACCATTAAGCACATTATCGTCGATTGTGAGACTGTAGTAGTTGTTCATGCTTCTGACATCTGTTGATCTTATGGGGGATCAGATTTATCTGTACTGTAGGCCCACATCGTACATATGTCTGAACATTCACGAAAAGTTGTCTCACTGGTTTCGAAGACGGTGGGCTTTTGGTCCTTATGGCTCCTAACGCGTTTGCACTCTACTCAAGTTACCTTGTTGGTATATAGTTCTACTTGTTTAATAAACAAGCAGTCTGTGTTTGGAATTTGTTGTTTACTGTGCAGGAAAGGCTTTCCTGTGCAATGTCAACACGAACACTGTTGAATCTGTATTACTCGCTAACAGAAAAGAAAATCGTCAGGTAAAGTTAGCCGCAAAGGAAGTAGGGCCTCCCAGACCAGATCCGTTGTCTGAGAAAGTGACGAAATCAAATGAGCATGATTACGAGCCAACATTTAACAAAGAAAGAAGTGTATAATAAGCGTATGTGGGGTGCAACGTAAGAATGCCTGATTTTCAGCGCGGAAGCTAATTCGCTAACTAATACATAAATTAGAGATCCTGTACATTTGTCCGAAAAAATAAAAAAGCACGAAAATTCCTAGTTACTCACAAATGCGAAACGGTGAGTAGCGAAAGCTGAAACATTATTTCGTTCTTGTCATAAGCTGTAGTTATGCACGAAACAATAAAAATCCAAAAAAACACTACATCCTTTTTTCATACAAGTTATCATATTATGATATTATTATCATCATTACCGTTCTTGTTATTGTTATTATTATTAGTAATAAACTGTATAAATATGTTGATAACCATAACTGTTATACAGCAGATGCTATTAATTTCGTATTGTCATACGTATCTGAATTTAAAACTACGTGAAGACTCAGAACCTACGAGCCGCCACTGGTAAGAATCTTTTCTTGTCGAATTCGTACAGTCCCTTTGCATTAGTAAGACTCTGTTTGAGTAAATTAACATTATTTTGGGAGGCGCTGTAAAGATGACATTGGGGTTTTTATAAATTTATTGCAAGAATTCGAAGTTGACAGTAAGTATTTTTACTCACGAAAAAAAAACAGGGACGGCAACATAAAAAATTTCCAGACACAACGAAACAGATCTGATGGACATTCTGCAAATCGTAACAACAATTAACAGAATAATCAATTTTCTGATAGCCACGATTACAGTCATTCATACAATTGGCATCTGAGAGAACAGCCTAACAATCGCGGAAATTTCAGATATAGGAACAGAGATTGTGGTTGTAGGAACCAAGGAAGTTACAGCAATATTGGTGATTCCAACAGACTTCAGTATAATGAACGAAATAACAGTAATTGGTGTGAAAGACGAAACTTTAATTCAAATCGAGAAACTGTGAACACTAATTTCAGATCACATGAGTATCATTATAATAAAAAACAGGATAGCTGGCTTGATCGTAACAGTCATTACGAAAGAAATAATCAGGAGAGGCGCGTTCGTGGATACTTTAGTCCTGAACGACGTACTGAAGTAGTTCAAGACCCCCTAACCTCTCCCGGCAATGTTAAGACGCCGGGGGCATCAGAGGGATGACGTGGCACACGAATCGTTTGCCGATACAGAAAACTCCGTCTTTCATACCATAAAAATCATACAAAATGAACAGTGTGAGACTATTAGTAATCAAAATAAAGAACACTCGTTAGGCGTAACCGACCATAGTGTTGTTAACATAGAGACTGTTGAGGACAAAGCACTATACTTTCGGGGAATCAGTGTTTTCGACTGGGCAACTAATTACTTGCATTGATCAAATGACAGTGAATGCGAAACAGATGTACATCCACAAGCAGTAGGGAACATAAGTAATGGTATGGCTCTGGATTTGGTGACCCCTTCTTAGTCAAAACATTTGGTGAGATGGATTCAGAGGATAGTCAAATAAATTTTGTCCATTTTGATGATATTAGCAGTACCTTGTTTGAAGAGAAGGTGGACAATCAGTACGTCTTAATCCATCATATAGTCTCAGGTTTCTTTATCAGTGGTATTATATTCACATAGTCCTATTTCGGTTATCAGTGAGGCAGCTTTCATTAAATGCCAAGGGTCAACTGTTCGTCCAACATTTACATTTGCAACGAACCAAAATTAAGGCTGTAATTACTTGAAAAACTCTAGAGGTTAAGAAACAGACATGTTTAGATTTCATTTGCCAAGGTCATCTGTTCTATGCCAACTTCTTAACTGTGCCCCTTGTTACTACACAGATGATATTAGATGGTTATTTCTCGACTGAATGCAAGACTTTTCTACACTTTCAACGATGCTAAGGCGAAAGCTGAACACGGTGGCAAGTTAGTTTGTTTGCAGTTCGAGTATTGGATTTCAAAGGGGGGAGAAGACATCAAATGTCTGAAATTTTTATCTTCGTCAAAGTCACAACGTTCCACTGAACCTATTGGTCATGAAACAAATATTTCTCAGGAGACGCAAAATCTCCATTCAGCAGTACTAAACAGTCCTCCAAAGTAGTACGTTCCGTCAACGATTTAACAATTGCAAATTTCAGGGAAAGCCTACAGCAGTTAGACTGGGATGAGGTGTACCGTGAACCTGATGCCAATTTAAAATATAATTTATTTCATGACACTTTTGTAAATGCATTTGAAAACTGCTTCCCCAAGAAAATAGTTAAATATACTCGTAAGAAACCATGTAACAAACCATGGCATACTAAGGGTATAAAAATATCTTGTAACCGGAAAAGGGAAATGTATCTGACAGCAAGAAATAGTAGTGACCCAGAAACTATCAAACATTATACAAACTACTGTGCTATATTAAGAAAAGTTATTAAAAAATCCAGAAGTATGTGTATCATATCTGAAATCAGCAACTCTGATAATAAAATTAAAACGATTTGGAATATTATTAAAAGAGAAACAGATCAACCAAGAACACAGGAAGACAGTATTACCATCAAATTGAATGAAAACTTTACAAACAAAAAGTCAGAAGTTGAAAATATTTTTAATAATCATTTTCTAAATGTTGTGGATATAGTAGGATCCAGGTGTTCATTAGAAGATGCTAGGGTGTTAATGGAAGTGGCCATACCTGTGCAATTTGATGCAATTGAAATCTCACCCACTTCTCCCTCTGAAATTAGGAAAATAACAAACTTGTTTAAAAGCAAAAACTCACATGGAATTGATGACATTTACAGCAAAATACTAAAAGCTTGTTCTCAACAGATTTTTTTAGCAAAAGTGTTATATTTCTTATTCATGCCATGAGCACTGTTTACATCACTCCAGGGAATGTCTCTGAGGAGTGTCCTAAAATAATCAATTTTTGGCTTATTGATTACCCTCTTGAGCTCAGATTTAACAGGTTTTATATCCTGTTCAGTATTAACATTTAACAGAAGGAACTGCATGTCATGGTCTAAGAGGGCATTGACTATTGGTTTTCTAATATGATTTTGTTCATTGGACTTTTCTATAAAGACATTATCAATGGCTGTTTGTGGGCAATTGGCTACCCAAGTGAGTATATTATATTCGCATCAACAAGATAGCAACAAATTATATGGAACCATTTTAACAATTGTTAAGCATTCAATTCGCTGTAACCTGAAAGAAATACTTATATATATCTTTATATAAGCATTAACAACTGTATACCACTAAGATAGTAACAATGAGAAGTCTTTATAGTTAGATTCAGAAGCATCCGACCCACGTTACATTTCAAATCGGTGGGTTATTCTGTACTATTAATAAAATAAATAAATACCCTAGTAGGGAATTTTACAGTGGGAATTAAGCTGAATTTAGTTCTTATTGCCATAGTCTTTAAGGAAATGTACATTGAAGTCACCAGTAATCACTATTTCTTTGTTTTTGGTTGTTAAATGGGCCAGTACAGTTTCAAGTCTCCTTAAAACGTGCACAACAAATGTGTGCTCTTGAGCCTGATGCCAAGCTTCACAGAGTCTAGAGAAGTAGCAATGTAGAATAGCGTAGTAGATTTAGTGCCGGGTATTTCAGATTACCGCATTTACGTTAGGTTTAACAGCATTCAAAGACAAATAACCAATAAATCCGCAAAGTCTCGAAAGTTCACGTGCTCTTGTGCTCTTGCACAACAGCCACCACTGGCTACTGTTGTTTTTCGTTGGCATATTCTGTTCTTCACGCTTCCGGTTTCTTGAAAGATTTTGAAACAACGTTTGCAAACACCAGACCGTTAGGGCCATCACCGTACAATACAACCGCACAGCTGCTCTAACAGTTTAGAGTCATTCGCCATAAACTTAAAACATATACACTTTTCCGACAGTCGTACACACTGTAACAGTGTGAACAGCTTCATGAGGAAGTTATGTATTTGCTACACAGCAAAGCACAGGCGGAAGGTTTCACATGTACAGGTAAACACACAAACCCGTACATGAGATACGGTGACTTGCTTGTGTGATGTCATCTCCTGACGGAACGACAGTCGTCTGAGGCATTATGGTTTGTTCAGGTTCCACACATGTCATATTACTGAAGTCCTGGAATGCCACAGAGAATGTACATAATTCCATTTAAAGAAACGAAGTTGGTATCATCATTTTGCAGCTACATACGTTAGAAGTTATTTGTGTACATTAGAAAATTCTCCACATTGTCCTCTATGACATAGCTACAAGCCGGCCGCGGTGGTCTAGCGGTTCTAGGCGCTCAGTCCGGAACCGCGGGACTGCTACGGTCGCAGGTTCGAATCCTGCCTCGGGCATAGATGTGTGTGATGTCCTTAGGTTAGTGCTCAGAGCCATTTGAACCATTTTTTTTGACATAGCTACAACTTTACATCTACATCTATACTCCGCGAGCCACCTTACGGTGTGTGGCGGAGGGTACTTATTGTACCACTATCTGATCCCCCCTTCCCTGTTCCATTCACGAATTGTGCGTGGGAAGAACGACTGCTTGTAAGTCTCCGTATTTGCTCTAATTTCTCGGATCTTTTCGTTGTGATCATTACGCGAGATATATGTGGGCGGTAGTAATATGTTGCCCATCTCTTCCCGGAATGTGCTCTCTCGTAATTTCGATAATAAACCTCTCCGTATTGCGTAACGCCTTTCTTGAAGTGTCCGCCACTGGAGCTTGTTCAGCATCTCCGTAACGCTCTCGCGCTAACTAAATGTCCCCATGACGAATCGCGCTGCTTTTCGCTGGATCATGTCTATCTCTTCTATTAATCCAACCTGGTAAGGGTCCCATACTGATGAGCAATACTCAAGAATCGGACGAACAAGCGATTTGTAAGCTACTTCTTTCGTCGATGAGTCACATTTTCTTAGAATTCTTCCTATGAATCTCAACCTGGCGCCTGCTTTTCCCACTATTTGTTTTATGTGATCATTCCACTTCAGATCGCTCCGGATAGTAACTCCTAAGTATTTTACGGTCGTTACCGCTTCCAATGATTTACCACCTATGGCATAATCGTACTGGAATGGATTTCTGCCCCTATGTATGCGCATTATATTACATTTATCTACGTTTAGGGAAAGCTGCCAGCTGTCGCACCATTCATTAATCCTCTGCAGGTCTTCCTGGAGTACGTACGAGTCTTCTGATGTTGCTACTTTCTTGTAGACAACCGTGTCATCTGCAAATAGCCTCACGGAGCTACCGATGTTGTCAACTAAGTCATTTATGTATATTGTAAACTATGTTGTTGTTGCTGTGGTCTTCAGTCCTGAGACTCGTTTGATGCAGCTCTCCATGCTACTCTATCCTGTGCAAGCTTCTTCATCTCCCAGTACCTACTGCAGCCTACATCCTTCTGAATCCGCTTAGTGTATTCATCTCTTGGTCTCCCTCTACGATTTTTACCCTCCACGCTGCCCTCCAATACTAAATTGGTGATCCCTTGATGTCTAAGAACATGTCCTACCAACCGATCCCTTCTTCTAGTCTAGTTGTGCCACAAACTCCTCTTCTCCCCAATTCTATTCAATACCTCCTCATTAGTTATGTGATCTACCCATCTAATCTTCAGCATTCTTCTGTAGCACCACATTTCGAAAGCTTCTATTCTCTTCTTGTCTAAAGTATTTATCGCCTACGTTTCACTTCCATACATGGCTATACTCCATACAAATACTTTCAGAATCGACTTCCTGACATTTAAATCTATACTCGATGTTAACAAATTTCTCTTCTTCAGAAACGATTTCCTTGCCATTGCCAGTCTACATTTTATATCCTCTCTACTTCGACCATCATCAGTTATTTTACTCCCTAAATAGCAAAACTCCTTTACTACTTTAAGTGCCTCATTTCCTAATCTAATTCCCTCAGCATCACCCGACTTAATTCGACTACATTCCATTATCCTCGTTTTGCTTTTGTTGATGTTCATCTTATACCCTCCTTTCAAGACACTCTCCATTCCGTTCAGCTTCTCTTCCAAGTCCTTTGCTGTCTCTGACAGAATTACAATGTCATCGGCGAACCTCAAAGTTTTTATTTCTTCTCCATGGATTTTAATACCTACTCCGAACTTTTCTTTTGTTTCCTTTATTGCTTGCTCAATATACAGATTGAATAACATTAGAGATCGGCTACAACCCTGTCTCACCCCCTTCCCAACCACTGCTTCCCTTTCATGCACCTTGACTCTTATAACTGCCATCTGCTTTCTGTACAAATTGTAAATAGCCTTTCGATCCCTGTATTTTACCCCTGCCACCTTCAGAATTTGAAAGAGAGTATTAAAAATCAACATTGTCAAAAGCTTTCTCTAAGTCTACAAATGCTAGAAACGTAGGTTTACCTTTCCTTAATCTATCTTCTAAGATAAGTCGTAGGGTCAGTATTGCCTCACGTGTTCCAACATTTCTACGGAATCCAAACTGATCTTCCCCGAGGTCGGCTTCTACCAGTTTTTCCATTCGTCTGTAAAGAATTCGCGTTAGTATTTTGCAGCTGTGACTTATTAAACTGATAGTTCGATAATTTTCACATCTGTCAACACCTGCTTTCTTTGGGATTGGAATTACTATATTCTTCTTGAAGTCTGAGGGTATTTCGCCTGTCTCATACATCTTGCTCACCAGATGGTAGAGTTTTGTCAGGGCTGGCTCTCCCAAGGCTGTCAGTAGTTCTAATGGAATGTTGTCTACTCCGGGGGCCTTGTTTCAGTGCTCTGTCAAACTCTTTACGCAGTATCATATCTCCCATTTCATCTTAATCTACATTCTCTTCCATTTCCATAATATTGCCCTGAAGTACGTACCCTCTATATACTCCTTCCACCTTTCTGCCTTCCCTTCTTTGCTTAGAACTGGGTTTCCATAAAGGTCTTGATATTCATGCAAGTGGTTCTCCTTTCTCCAAATGTCTCTTTAATTTTCCTGTAAGCAGTTTCTATTTTACCCCTAGTGAGATAAGCCTCTACATCCTCACATTTGTCCTCTAGCCATGCCTGCTTAGCCATTTTGCACTTCCTGTCGATCTCATTTTTGAGACGTTTGTATTCCTTTTTGCCTGCTTCATTCACTGCATTTTTATATTTTCTCCTTTCATCAATTAAATTCAATATTTCTTCTGTTACCCGAGGATTTCTATTAGCCGTCGCCTTTTTACCTACTTGATCGTCTGCTGCCTTCGCTACTTCATCCCTCAAAGCTACCCATTCTTCTTCTGCTGTATTTCTTTCCCCCATTCCTGTCAATTGTTCCCTTATGCTCTCCCTGAAACTCTCTACAACCTCTGGTTCTTTCAGTTTATCCAGGTCCCATCTCCTTAAATTCCCACCTTTTTGCAGTTTCTTCAGTTTTAATCTACAGTTCATAACCAATAGATTGTGGTCAGAGTCCACATCTGCCCCTGTAAATGTCTTACAATTTAAAACCTGGTTCCTAAATCTCTGTCTTACCATTATATAATCTATCTGAAACTTTCCAGTATCTCCAGGCCTGTTCCACGTATACAGCCTTCTTTCATGATTCTTGAACCAAGTGTTAGCTGTGATCAAGTTTTGCTCTGTGCAGAATTCTACCAGGCGGCTTCCTCTTTCATTTATTAGCCCCAATCCATATTCACCTACTATGTTTCCTTCTCTCCCTACCCATGACTATTAAATTTTCGTCTCCCTTCACTACCTGAATAATTTCTTTTATCTCATCATACATTTCATCAATTTCTTCATCATCTGCAGAGCTAGTTGGCATATAAACTTGTACTACTGTAGTAGGCATGGGCTTTGTGTCTATCTTGGCCACAATAATGCGTTCACTATGCTGTTTGTAGTAGCTTACCCGCACTCCTATTTTTTTATTCATTATTAAACCTACACCTGCATTACCCCTATTTGCTTTTGTATTTATAACCCTGTATTCACCTGACCAAAAGTCTTGTTCCTCCTGCCACCGAACTTCACTAATTCCCACTATATCTAACTTTAACCTATCCATTTCCGTTTTTAAATTTTCTAACCTACCTGCCCGATTAAGGGATCTGACATTCCACGCTCCGATCCGTAGAACGCCAGTTTTCTTTCTCCTGATAACGACATCCTCTTGAGTAGTCCCCGCCCGGAGATCCAAATGGGGGACTATTTTACCTCCGGAATATTTTACCCAAGAGGACGCCATCATTTTAATCATACAGTAAAGCTGCATGCCCTCGGGAAAAATTACGGCTGTAGTTTCCCCTTGCTTTCAGCCGTTCGCAGTACCAGAACAGCAAGGCCATTTTGGTTAGTGTTACAAGGCCAGATCAGTCAATCATCCAGACTGTTGCCCCTGCAACTAGTGAAAAGGCTGCTGCCCCTCTTCAGGAACCACACGTTTGTCTGGCCTCTCAACAGATACCCATCTGTTGTGGTTGCACCTACGGTACGGCCATCTGTATCGCTGAGGCACGCAAGCCTCCCCACCAACGGCAAGGTCCATGGTTCATGCGGGGAGGAGCTACAACTACACATGTAGATATTCACTCGCTCTTGGTGTGTATGAGGTTGCCTCCTGTCTTACTTACCTCACCCTGTATACACACCCAGAGCAACTGATGATGCACAATAATGGTAACGTCCGACTTATTTCATAAACATCTACATACTAAAGAACAAATACAACGTCGATAACTCGTAGAGGCCAACTTGTAACTGTGAGGACGGATGGAAAGAGCCCAATAGTAAGTCGATTCTCTTATAACTGCATAAAATTATTAATTAATAACTCTCTGTAATACGTATATGCAGTTGCAGTCATATTGAACAAGCTACACTGAAGCGCCAAAGAAACTAGTACAGGCATGCGTATTCAAATACGTAAACAGGCATAATACGGCGCTGCGGTCGCCAACGCCCATATAAGACAAGTGTCTGGCGTGCTTGTTAGATCGGTTACTACTGCTACAATGACAGCTTGTCAAAATTTAAGTGAGTTTGAACGTTGTGTTATAGTCGGCGCACGAGCGATGGGACACAGCACCTCCGAGGTAACGATGAAGTGGGCATTTTTCCGTACGACCATGTACGTTAATACCAGGAATCCGGTAAAAGACCAAGTCTCCGGAATCGCTGCGGCCGGCTAAAGATCCTGCAAGAACGGGACCAACAACGACTGAAGAGAATCGTTCAACGTGACTCAAGCGCCAACACTTCTCCAAATTGCTGCAGATTTCAATGCAGGGCTGTCAACAAGAGTCAGTGTGCGAACTATTCAACGAAACATAATCGATATGCGCTTTCGGAGCCGAGGGCCCACTCGTGTACACTTGATGACTGCTCCATACAAAGCATTACCCGTGGCCTGAGCACGTCAACACCGAATTTGGACTGTTGATGACTGGAAATACGTTGCCTGCTAGGAACAGTCTCGTTTCAGATTGTGTCGAGTGGATGGACGTGTACGGGTATGGAGACAACCTCATGAATGCATGGACCCTGCATGTCAGCAAGGGACTGTTTAACCGAGTGAAGGCCCTGTAATGGTGTGGGGCCTGTGGTGGGGAGCGCATGCAATGGGAATGATATGGGACCCCTGATACGTCTAGATACGACTGTGACAGGTGACACGTACGTAAGCATCCTGTCTGATCAGCTGCATCCATTCATGTTACTGTGGACTCCGACGGACTTGGATGATTCCAGCAGGACAATGCGACACCCCACACGTGCAGAATTGCTACAGAGAAGCTCTAGGAACACTCTTCTGAGTTCAAACTCTTCCCAGACATGATCATTATTGAGCATATCTTGGATGCCATGCAACGTGCTGTTCAGAAGAGATCTCCACCACTCGTTATGGATTTATGGACAGCCCTGCAGGATTCATCGAGTTACTTTCCTTCAGCGCTACTTCAAACATTAGTCGAGTTCATGCCACGCCGTGTTGCAGCACTTCTGCGTGTTCGCGGGGGCCCTACGCGATGTTAGACAATTATGGCAATAACTTCGTTCCTTTCCTGTCCCATTCAGGAGTTCTAGTAAACAGGGTGCTCCCGTGATGCTGTTAAAAATTTTCAGGGATGGTGGAGAACAATAAATGTATCAATTTGAGGCAAGGGACTCTAGTCCAGAAACGGCCTAGTCCAAAGGTATAAGCGCAAATCCACTTAAGTTCCGCCATAGTGTCGCGCAGCGCTCAAACTAAGGGCGTCATCTTCCGAACCCTGATCATGAGGTGCAGAATTCCTGCTGAATACTCCCCAACACCCTCAGCTAACGTCCCCAGTTGATGGACTGGTAATGGTGCACGCGATGTGATGTAGGGGAGACCGAAAATCCTTAGTCTACAGTACACTGATAATAAATTCCATTTAGCTGCACAAGTTTTACAAGCTGCTACATTTACATCAGTTGCTGAAAATGGCGGCCCTCTTCCACTCTCCCTCACCCCAACGTCAATGCAGGCATGGCGTCGTTGCACTAAGTTCTGTCGTACTCGTTCTGATGTGTTCGGCGTCGTTAGAAGGGTATCACCATCAGGGAGAATTCTTGCCAGGAGATCCTCTTCAGTCTCGAAAGGCGTCCAGTACACAAGACTTTTTACGTGGCCCCACAAGAAGAAATGAAGTGGAAAATTTTGGAAATGAGTAGTAAGTACTATGGGACCAAACTGCTGAGGTCATCGATCCTTAGGCTTACACACTACTTAAACTAAGAACAACACACCAACACACACCCATGCCCAAGGGAGGACTCGATCCTCCAACGAGGGGGGGAGGGGGGGTTAAGTGGGGTGAGGTCAGGGGTCAGGTGAACATGCTGGCCACGAAACAGAATCACCTCTGCCTATCCACTTTTCAGAAAATGTGTGCTCCAGGTGTTCACGAACCGTCAGTCCAAAGTGAGGTGCGGCTCTGCATCATGTTGGAAGCACGTCCACTGACAAATATCAAGTGCAATATGTTGCAGGATCCTGGGTAGTACGTGTCTGATATATACTGTATACAATGGTGCATTTAAGTGGATATGAAGAAGAAATGGGCCTAGTATGTAACCACTGACAATGACTGCCCTCGTGTTGACTGATTATCTGTGTTGATGGTTCTTCGCAACTGTAGCGGCCCAAACATGACTACTGCGGATGTTTAGTATTCCGTCTATGGTGACACTGGCTTCACCCTTGAAAAGTACACACGCAAGAAAGTGAGGATCGACGGACAGGCATTGGAAGAACCGTTGGTCAAACACGACACGAGATCCCAAGTCAACAGGAGTCAGAGCATTAGTTTCCTGTGGACGGTAGTTAGGAACATTATCGTAATACTTGCTATACAGTACTCTGCGAAACATTAATTTCGTCTGCAATTGATTAAGTACTGATTGCAGGCGCCTCATCCACTCGAACAAGCATTACGTCTTCTAACTCGAGAGTCCTTGTAGTTCGTCGTCGTCCTCCACGGTCGTTGTACTGTGGTACCAGCTGCCCTGTTTCACTTAATCGTTGGCCCAGCCTTCACCGACGTTGTACTGTGGTACCAACAGCCCTGTTTCACTTAATCGTTGGATCAGTCTTGGAAACATGCTGTGAGCCAGACGTCTTCTTCGCGGATGTGTGGTCCTGTACAACCTTTCCGCTTGTGTGCTACTTCCGTTTCCTTGCCAATACACGAAAATCATGTTTGTAACTTCTGTCACCGTGTACAACACCATTTGGTTGGCGCTGATCGACGTTAGTACTTCAGCTTGTAAACACAGACTGCGTTTACGACAGTAAAGTCATTGTACACCAGGACTGTTCATGTCAGTTCACAGAATACTGTTTGCATTGAATTAGTTATTATCTCAGACTCTACACCTAAGTGCTTATTGGGATTGCATACCCTAAAACCTTAGCAACAACTATACCAGTACATGTATTCCAATGTCAGAACGATTCCAGTATCAGAACGATTTTTGTCGATAACTTCCAACTCTGTCCATTTACGGACCGGTGGCCCTTACCCCAAATTGATACAGTTACCCTTCTCCGTTATCCCTCAGAATCTGTGACATCATCCTGTATTTTTTTTAACGTCCTATTCATCTACATATACATCTACATCTATATTGATAATCCGCAAGCCACCGTGCGGTGCGTGGTCGAGAGTATCCTGTACCACTACTTACCATTTCCCTTCCTGTCCCACTCGCAAATAGAGCAAGGGAAAACGACTGTCTATATGCCTCCGTATGAGACCTAATTTCTCGTATCTTATCTTCGTGGTCCTTACGCAGGATGTATGTTGGCGGCAGTAGAATCGCTCAGCAATCAGTTTCAAATACCGGTTTTCTAAATTCTGTCAATAGTGTTTCTCCTAAAGAACGTCGCCTTTCCTACAGTGATTCCCATTTGAGTTCCTGAACCATCGCCGTAACACCTGCGTGTTGTTCGAATGTACCGCTGACAGATCTAGCAAGCCGCCCCTGGATTCCTTCAGTCCGACCTCGTATGGACCACAAACTCTCGAACAATACTCAGGACGCAACAGCGTCCTATATGCCGTCTCCTTTACAGGTGAACTACTCTTTCCAAAAATTCTTCCAATAAACCGAAGTCCACCTTTCGCGTTCCCTAACACAGTTCTCAAATGCTCGTTCCACCCCATTTCGCTTTGCAACGCTACGCCCAGATATTTAAACGACTTGACTGTGTCAAGCAGGACACCAGTAACACTGTAAAAGAACATTACAGGTTCGATCTTCCAACTCATCCGCATTAACATACGTTTTTCCACATTTATGGCTAGCAGCCTTTCATCATACCACCTGGAAAAATTTGTCTAAGCCGTGTTGAATTTTCCTAGAGTCATTTAATTTCGACACCTTACCGCACACCGCAGCATCATCAGCAAACAGCCGCAGACTGGATCACAAAATTTTATACACACAAAAAATAATTTAAAATACCGCTTTCTTATAAATCCTGGTGGTGCATGAAACTTTCACTGACAGTATTTGACCAGCTAGAGGACGAGAGGTGGTGGCGTGAAGTTCCTGATCCCTAGTCTGTGCACCAATGTCCTGGATTAAATTCCAAACCTCTCCGCGATGTGTTATGAAGAGAGGGAATGTGACAGTGTCGATGGTGATCCGTCACTTTGGCCTTCTCCCTTCCCTTCATCCGTGACAACACACACCCAACACTACGTTATACGCGCATTCATTACAGGCACCTACACTCGACCGGTACACATACGACACAACTTCCACGTACTGGCGCGGAAAAGCGCCAGCGTGCGCGAAGGAAGAACACCGTCTCCGACAATCGGCTGAAGCCACCCCGCCGGATATCCCAGCCAGCATTCTTAACAATCCTGTAACACTGACTTTTACTTCTGCTGATTTCACCCCATTAGGAACGTAAATGCTTGTCGTTTGTTACGGTACGTACCCAAGTTTTGCAAGGCTATCTCCGTCTGTGTGGTGCTATGTTCAAGCGAATATTCTGGAAGGAGTTTTTGAATGGTTGTTTCCAATGCAGTCGTGTAGTGTTCCACATTCAGCCGTCCCAGTGTTAAGTCGTATCACGTTACCGATGAAACTCGGTAAGTACAAGGGCCAGTGAAATGAAAAGGAGTGAGATGGGTAAAAGTGAATCAAGTGCTGATTATTTCAAAGGTGGTCGCCGTAACTGTTGATACATTTATCCCACTGTGAGAGAAGATGGTCAACGCCTTCACGGAAAAATGTGTGCGATTGCCTACGCAACCATGATTGTATTAAGGTGTGTACCTCTTTGTCCGAAGCAAATCGACGGCCTGAATGTCTTTCGTCAGGGCTCCAGAAACATGGAAATCACATGGGGAGAGACCGGGACTGTATGGAGAACGTGAGGAGGCCAGATATTGCCAAGACTGTTTCGCTGGGAAGCCCTTACACATTACCAATAGAGTCCCGATCTCTCCCCAAGCCATTTCCATATTTCTGAAGCCCTAAAGAGAGACATTCCCGGCCGTCGATTTTGTTCGGTCGAAGAGGTGCACGCCTGGATACCATTACGATTCTGTAGGCAACCGCAAACATTTTTCCACGAAGGCATTGACTGTCGTGTCTCAGAGTGACAAATATATTAAAACACACGGTGATTACTTTAGGAATAGTATGTTCTGCACAAATGATTAGAGTTTCAGTGACCTCGGTTCAGCGTGTGTTCTGTTACCTGGTAGACACAGCGCCTGCCATAGACCCTGATAACTTGCTCCATGCGTGATGGCATCGACGCATATAAGGCACGAATAACGTTCTGTGGTATTGCCATCCATACGGCATTCACCTGGTTCCAAAGTTCATCTGTGGTGGTCGGCATTTGGTGACAGCACTGCATCGGCCGTTTCACCACATCCCGCACATTTTCGATAGGCGACAAGGCTGGAGATCTTGCGGGCCAGGCTATATGGTGACATCCTGCGACACCAGGAAGGCACGTGTTCCTGCAGAAACATGTGATCGTGCGTTGTCTTACTGGAAAATGGCGTCTGGGCTGTTGTGCAGAAAGGATATGGCTGCGTGTCGTAGTATGTCATTCACGTAGGTCGCACTGGTTGCAGTGACCTGGACAAGCACCAACTGTGATTTGTGGTTGTGCCCAATAGCCTTGAGTTGGAGCTGTACGAGGTGCATTCAAGTTCTAAGGCCTCCGATTTTTTTTCTCTGGACTGGAAAGAGATAGAAACATGCGCATTGTTTTAAAATGAGGCCGCGTTCATTGTCAATACGTCCCAGAGATGGCAGCACCGTACGACAGATGGAATTTTACCGCCAGCAGCGAGAATGAGAACTGTTTTAAATACTTAAAATGGAGACGTTTTCCTTACTTGAACAGCGTGCAATCATTCGTTTTCTGAATTTGCGTGGTGTGAAACGAACTGAAATTCATCGACAGTTGAAGGAGACATGTGGTGATGGAGTTATGGATGTGTCGAAAGTGTGTTCGTGGGTCCGACAGTTTAATGAAGGCAGAACATCGTGTGACAACAAACCGAAACAACCTCGGGCTCGCACAAGCCGGTCTGACGACACGATCGAGAAAGTGGAGAGAATTGTTTTGGGGGATCGCCGAATGACTGTTGAACAGATCGCCTCCAGAGTTGGCATTTCTGTGGGTTCTGTGCACACAATCCTGCATGACGACCTGAAATGCGAAAAGTGTCATCCAGGTGGGTGCCACGAATGCTGACGGACGACCACAAGGCTGCCCGTGTGGCATGTTGCCAATCAATGTTGACGTGCGACGACAGCACGAATGGGACTTTCTTTTCGTCGGTTATGACAATGGATGAGACGTGGATTCCATTTTTCAATCCAGAAACAAAGCGCCAGTCAGCTCAATGGAAGTACACAGATTCACCGTCACCAAAAAAATTTCGGGTAACCGCCAGTGCTGAAAAAATGATGGTGTCCATGTTCTGGGACAGCGAGGGCGTAATCCTTACCCATTGCGTTCCAAAGGGCACTGCGGTAACAGGTGCATCCTAGGAAATTGTTTTGAAGAACAAATTCCTTCCTGCACTGCAACAAAAACGTCCGGGAAGGGCTGCGCGTGTGCTGTTTCACCGAGACAACGCACCCGCACATCGAGCTAACGTTACGCAACAGTTTCTTCGTGATAACAACTTTGAAGTGATTCCTCATGCTCCCTACTCACCCGACCTGGCCCCTAGTGACTTTTGGATTTTTCCAACAATGAAAGACACTCTCCGTGGCCGCACATTCACCAGCCGTGTTGCTATTGCCTCAGTGATTTTCCAGTGGTCAAAACAGACTCCTAAAGAAGCCTTCGCCGCTGCCATGGAATCATGGCGTCAGCGTTGTGAAAAATGTGTACGTCTGCAGGGCGATTACGTCGAGAAGTAACGCCAGTTTCATCGATTTCGGGTGAGTAGTTAATTAGAAAAAAAATCGGAGGCCTTAGAACTTGAATGCACCTCGTATGTCCTGTGCAGTCACTGCGATGCCACTCCTCCTGTCTGCTCCGAACCAAAATGCGGCGATCATCTTCAAACAAACAGAACCTGAGATCGTCGGAGAAAACTGCGTGATGCCTTTTCCGTCCCCAGTGAGTCGTTCCATGTACCATGGCCATCTACAATGTTTCAGCACATTCGTCAATGGATAAGAGGACGGCGCGTATGTAACTCACGCCGTAACGAATGGCGACGGGCCGTCACCGCTGACAGTGTACGATGTGTTCCACTGTTCCACTGTTGCGCCAGAGCCGAGGAAGGCACACATCTGTCCTGCAATACCACTCGAATGGGTTGTACGAGTGGCGCGACATCACCCATTCCGTCGTGTTCTACGGCCTTCCGTGAACCTTTTTGCACACATCCGTTACTCTGTGGAAACTCTTTGTCCTACACAAGTAGCAAATTCCGGGATGAATGCGTCACATTCTCTCAAGGCAATAATGTGTCCTCTTCCAAACTCACTGGTTTGACGGTACGGTCCGTTTACACTCGTCTCCGAGGCGTCCTGCGCGTCTGCTCACGTAGCACTCACTGACCCTTTACCCTCAGTTTATGGCGACAACGGGAGCCGCAGACTGGATTTACCGGTAGGTGATGTTCGGCCGCGATGTCGATGTTGACCTGAAACCCGTGGGCCGACATGGCTCAAATGCCAGCCGTTTCTGCAGAACATACTAATGTGCGTGTCCTGTGAATATGGACGTCCTATCTCTAGTCGGTGAAGGTGTTTTGTTTTTTATGGACGTGACTGTACGGTGGTGGTGGTTAGTGTTTAACGTCCCGTCGACAACGAGGTCATTAGAGACGGAGCTCATGCTCGGGTTAGGGAAGGATTGGGAAGGAAATCGGCCTTGCCCTTTCAAAGGAACCATCCCGGCATTTGCCTGAAGCGATTTAGGGAAATCACGGAAAACCTAAATCAGGATGGCTGGAGACGGGATTGAACCGTCGTCCTCCCGAATGCGAGTCCAGTGTGCTAACCACTGCGCCACCTCGCTCGGTGACTGTACGTTTAGAACTAATGTTTAAAAGCACACACTCCAAGTGGGTTGTAAAATATGTCATCTTCATTATTGTAATCGCGCAGTTTCTAACTACCCTACCACAACAAAGGTCAAAATTTTAATAACGATTGTGGTGTTGCTCACGCTGCTAAATACTGCATTATCGGTTCAAATGGTTCAAATGGCTCTGAGCACTATGGGACTCAACTGCTGTGGTCATAAGTCCCCTAGAACTTAGAACTACTTAAACCTAACTAACCTAAGGACAGCACACAACACCCAGCCATCACGAGGCAGAGAAAATCCCTGACCCCGCCGGGAATCGAACCCGGGAACCCGGGCGTGGGAAGCGAGAACGCTACCGCACGACCACGAGATGCGGGCTGCATTATCGGGCAACATCAGTCATATTATGTGGCAGGTGTCATTAGAGCACAGTTAATAGTCATTTCATGTAATAATCATAAAACTAGGCACTCATCTTTTTGTGTTTCCCACGCTGGTCTCGTCGTACAATCATGGCTCAATCGTTGAAAATGTAGGTGGTTATGATTCCAAGCTCGGATGCAAAGAGGCCTAGGTTTTATTCTGCTATATTCAAAAGTTTTGTAGATGCGCTTCTCAAACCATTCTTCAAGATTAAACCTTTCAAAGTTAGCACAATGGTGATGTAAAAAAAATAATCAGCACTCCGAAATTAAGTTACACCTCCTTTTAATTGCTTTTATTGCAATATCACGTGACACACAAACATCACTTCACAATACAAAACAGACTTGAAAACATCTCCCTCACATGAAACTTCCTAGCTGATTAAAACTGTGTGCCCGACCGAGACTCGAACTCGGGACCTTTGCCTTTCGCAGGCAAGTGCTCTACCAACTGAGCTACCGAAGCACGACTCACGTTCGGTACCCACAGCCCTACTTCTGCCAGTATCTCGTCTCCTACCTTCCAAACTTTACAGAAGCTCTCCTGCGAACCTTGCAGAACTAGCACTCCCGAAAGAAAGGATATAGCGGAGACATGGCTTAGGCACAGCCTGGGGGATGTTTCCAGAATTATGGAATCTTCCTCACATTTTATAAGCCAACTACAATATGCATCTTTCCAACATGACGTCCAAGACTTGACTTTTTCAAGGTCCGACTCTCTAACAACAACTCTAACAACTAACTAACTATCGCTTACGCGCCCAAAAATCAGAGTGACAAAAGAAAGAATACACATAACAATAATATCATTGCAATATAAACATTGATGTATCACAAATGAAATCAAATCTGAATGTTGTCTCAGAAATATGTTAAGTAGTTAACAGAAATACAGTAGAATATTACTGGTATCGAGAGGTTCAGATGAGGTGCCGTAATGTTTACGTAATTCAAGTACCATTACAAGCTCCAGTTCATTAAATAGAAGGAAAAACTATTAGTTTAGGTAGTTTACTGACAAACCTTGTTATCTAATGCTGACTAACAAAAATAGTTGCATTCTGCAGAATAATGTGAGGACCTGCGTTTTTTCCTCGGTTCTCAATGGAAGACCAGTTTCGAAGAAGAACTGGGGAGGGGTGGGGGGATTGGGGGTAGCAGTAACACTTTTAATAGTGCAGTAAGCCCAGTTGTCGCCATAAATACTAATCTAGATAGCGCAGTGTACCTCTTTGTGTTATGAGCCATAACTAATAGAGATATGTACAGTATCTTGTCAGCAACGCGATAACACAGTCGTAAAGAGAGAGGGTTCCGCTATACTATCAGGGAACCGATTATGCTTTTCAGCTATGTATTTCCACCTCCATGGCTTGAATTTTTTTATCGGCATGTGTCGTTTTTTCCATAGCTGCGCAACACCTTGCAAATAGTAAACGCAGCGGCTCAGATTACACCTTCCCGTATCTCCGAAAGGCGTTTGACGATGAACCACAAAGTCGATTGATGATCAAGAACAACAATCATACAGAACAACTTCACAAAAATTCGATTGATGATCAAGAACAATCATACAGAACAACTTCACAAAAATATACTGAAGATAATAATTTTTTATTGATGGAATAGATTACGTTACATCTTACGGCGATTGTTTGATATAAGCGGTTATCGTATCGGATTTACCATATGAATGCCTAACCGAGCAATGGATGTTTTCTGCATCCATAAAGGATTTATCAGACAGGATGGACGCTTCTCTCACATTGTTCGCTGACGATAAGATCGTTAACAGAAAAGTATAGTCACTGGGTCTTCGTTAGCAACATCATTCCACTTAGTATTTTCAGTTGGTGATGTGAATGCAGTGCTCCCTAAATAAGTTTGGAGCCTGTCACGTGATTTCTATACCTGTGACTAATAGTACCAAATGATGTGTTCAAACATTATAAATTACCTCGAAGAAAACTGGCTATTGACACACAGTCAACATGGGTTTAGAAAACATCGTTCCCGTGAAACACTACTAGCTCTTTATTCACATGAAGTGTTGAGTGTTATTGACAAGGGATTTCAGAACGATTCCATATTTCTGGGTTTCCGGATGGCTTTTGACAATGTACCAAGCAGGCGGCTTGCAGTGAAATTGCGTGCTTATGGAATATCGTCTCAGTTATGTGACTGGATTTGTGATTTCCTGTCAGAGAGGTCACAGTTCGTAGTAATTGACGCAAAGTCATCGAGTAAAACAGAAGTGATTTCAGGCGTTCCCCAAGATAGTGTTATAGGCCCTTTGCTGTTATCTATATAAACGATTTGGGAGACAATCTGAGCAGCCGTCTTAGGTTGTTTGCAGAAGACACTGTCGTTTATCGACTAATAAAGTCATCAGAAGATCAAAACAAACTGCAACAACGATGTAGAAAAAAATATCTGAATGGTGCGAAAAGTGGCAGTTGACCCTGAATAACGAAAAGTGTGAGGTCATCCACATGAGTGCTAAAAGGAACTCGTTAAACTTCGGTTACACGATAAATCAGTGTAATCTAAAAGCCGTAAATTCAACTAAATACCTAGGTATTACAATTACGAACAACTTAAATTGGAAGGAACACATAGAAAATGTCGTGGGGAAGGCTAACCAAAGACTGCGTTTTATTGGCAGGACACTTAGAAAATGTAACAGGTCTACTAAAGAGACTGCCTACATTACGCTTGTCCGTCCTCTTTCAGAATACTGCTGCGCGGTGTGGGATCCTTACCAGATAGGACTGATGGAGTACTTCGAAAAAGTCCAAATAAGGGCAGCACGTTTTGTATTATCGCGAAATATGACACAGGATTTGGGCTGGACATCAGTAAAAGAAAGGCGTTTTTCATTACGACGGAATCTTCTCACGAAATTCCAGTCACCAACTTTCTCCTCCGAATGCGAAAATATTTTGTTGGCACCGACCTACATAGGGAGGAACGATCACCACGATAAAATAAGGGAAATCAGAGCTCGTACGGAAAGATATAGGTGCTCATTCTTTCCACGCGCTATACGAGATTGGAATAATAGAGAATTGTGAAGGTGGTTCGATGAACCCTCTGCCAGGCACTTAAATGTGATTTGCAGAGTATACATGTAGATGTAGATGTAGATCTAGATGAACGTCAAAATGACTGAACAATTCAAATTAGCAGGAGCGAGACGAGTGAAAGAGTCACATCTGTTCTGAGACAGCGTGGTGCGTCTTATACTGATGAAAATAATCCGAGCTATGGTGCTGTGGTGTTTCGAATTTTTTGGAGCCAGTCAGGGTGTAAACCGGAGCTTCACAGAAGCTACAGCCACCTTGCGAATGTCCTCAGCAGGTGGGGATGAAATTTTGGAGTTATCCAAAAAAATCCTTCAACCGTGACATAGCAGCCAGGAATATTTTAATAGGAGTGCATTTCCTGCAATGAGAGTTTACGTTTTACGATGTGGCGCCTCTTTTTAACAAGGAACCAACAAGGCGCTAATATGATCCATTCCATAGTACTCCTTCTGTGTTATAGAGCTCTCATCAAGTAGGCTTTAAAAAAATGGTTAAAATGGCTCTGAGCACTATGGGACTTAAGATCTGAGGTCATCAGTCCCCTAGACTTAGAACTACTTAAACCTAACTAACCTAAGGACATCATACACATCTATCCCCGAGGCAGGTTTCGAACCTGCGACCGTAGCGGTCGCGCGGTTCCAGACTGAAGCGCCTAGAACTCCTCGGCCACTCCGGCCGGTTAGGCTTTAAGGCATGTATTTAAGTAATTCTAGGCTAGCTGTTGGGATGCTTTTAGGTGGTTGTGTTCCACAGTAAGTCAAACGCAAGCATTCAAGGTATATTTCAAAGGAAGTCAATTTTTTGGGTACATTTCGAGAACCGGTTTATATGAGAGCTCGCGAAGTGACCATGAGAATAACGGAAGAGAGGCTGCGTTTACTGGCCGTACCGACGATTACAAACAGTCACTTTTACCTCGGTCTGTTCTCGAAGAATGGGCGTACAGAGAATCTCCGTATAGTATCGTAGAATGCCTCGCTGAGTACACAATTACCAGTAAAAATAAACTGAATGAGGTACTTTGTGCTTGATTTTTTTTTACACACTATACTGGAAAAATTTGCGGAAGCTCTTCGATAGACAGACTGCACAAAGAACACCTAAAAAACTGTAAATGTCGTGTGGCTAGGGCCTGCCGTCGGGTAGACCGCTCGCCTGGTGCAGGTCTTTCGATTTGACGCCACTTCGGCGACTTGCGCGTCGATGGGGACGAAATGATGATAATTAGGACAACAGAACACCCAGTCCCTGAGCGCAGAAAATCTCCGACCCAGGCGGGAACCGAACCTGGGCCCTTAGGATTGACAGTCTGTCGCGCTGACCACTTTTTTTTAATTTCATGTTGTTCTGTATATTGTTCGTTGACTTTGTTCGTGGCGGACGTCCGATGACACCCGTTCAGGTTGTTCGTTGATCCGTTCACTCAGTTTTTTTTTTATCACAGAGGGTAGCTAAAGCCTCTGACCGAACACGCTGACCTACCGTGCCGGCTCCTGATGCAGGTTTTTCTTGATTTCTCTTAACCATTCCATGCGAATACTGTGACATTCCTTTGAACAAGTTCATGAGCGAATTTTTCCTCCCTTCTTCTACCACGATGTCAGAGTTATTAAACGTCCATCTCTACGAGAAAATAAACTGTAACCTGTCTTGCTTCTAGAAGAACTAAATACATTCAACCCCAATGAGTAAATGGAATGTGCGTGACAAAGTTTTCTCATTTCATTAAGCACTTTTCACAGTCCTAATGAACACTGGACGACGGAAGAAATGCTAATATCACCTTCTGTGAGTTACAACTATTCTAAACTTCCACTCTGTATCTTCACAATCTCGAAGAGGCGATAGTTTCTTCCTAGATTCCTAGACCCCTCACTGCAAATGTGACAACGTTTATTGAACGAAAGGTACACTCCTGGAAATTGAAATAAGAACACCGTGAATTCATTGTCCCAGGAAGGGGAAACTTTATTGACACATTCCTGGGGTCAGATACATCACATGATCACACTGACAGAACCACAGGCACATAGACACAGGCAACAGAGCATGCACAATGTCGGCACTAGTACAGTGTATATCCACCTTTCGCAGCAATGCAGGATGCTATTCTCCCGTGGAGACGATCGTAGAGATGCTGGATGTAGTCCTGTGGAACGGCTTGCCATGCCATTTCCACCTGGCGCCTCAGTTGGACCAGCGTTCGTGCTGGACGTGCAGACCGCGTGAGACGACGCTTCATCCAGTCCCAAACATGCTCAATGGGGGACAGATCCGGAGATCTTGCTGGTCAGGGTAGTTGACTTACACCTTCTAGAGCACGTTGGGTGGCACGGGATACATGCGGACGTGCATTGTCCTGTTGGAACAGCAAGTTCCCTTGCCGGTCTAGGAATGGTAGAACGATGGGTTCGATGACGGTTTGGATGTACCGTGCACTATTCAGTGTCCCCTCGACGATCACCAGTGGTGTACGGCCAGTGTAGGAGATCGCTCCCCACACCATGATGCCGGGTGTTGGCCCTGTGTGCCTCGGTCGTATGCAGTCCTGATTGTGGCGCTCACCTGCACGGCGCCAAACACGCATACGACCATCATTGGCACCAAGGCAGAAGCGACTCTCATCGCTGAAGACGACACGTCTCCATTCGTCCCTCCATTCACGCCTGTCGCGACACCACTGGAGGCGGGCTGCACGATGTTGGGGCGTGAGCGGAAGACGGCCTAACGGTGTGCGGGACCGTAGCCCAGCTTCATGGAGACGGTTGCGAATGGTCCTCGCCGATACCCCAGGAGCAACAGTGTCCCTAATTTGCTGGGAAGTGGCGGTGCGGTCCCCTACGGCACTGCGTAGGATCCTACGGTCTTGGCGTGCATCCGTGCGTCGCTGCGGTCCGGTCCCAGGTCGACGGGCACGTGCACCTTCCGCCGACCACTGGCGACAACATCGATGTACTGTGGAGACCTCACGCCCCACGTGTTGAGCAATTCGGCGGTACGTCCACCCGGCCTCCCGCATGCCCACTATACGCCCTCGCTCAAAGTCCGTCAACTGCACATACGGTTCACGTCCACGCTGTCGCGGCATGCTACCAGTGTTAAAGACTGCGATGGAGCTCCGTATGCCACGGCAAACTGGCTGACACTGACGGCGGCGGTGCACAAATTCTGCGCAGCTAGCGCCATTCGACGGCCAACACCGCGGTTCCTGGTGTGTCCGCTGTGCCGTGCGTGTGATCATTGCTTGTACAGCCCTCTCGCAGTGTCCGGAGCAAGTATGGTGGGTCTGACACACCGGTGTCAATGTGTTTATTTTTTTCCATTTCCAGGAGTGTATCTTTGTTCAAGGCGAGCTAAGTTAAGATTCTCAAATATTTCTGCAGCACCTTACATATATCAAACGAATACGCCACTGCTTGAATATTCCCATGTCTTTCCGTAGTTTTGTCGGAAATGTAACAGGACAAGACATATCTGTGTAGACCTACTGAAATGAAATTTGGTCGGGCCTGGGCTTTGAATTACACGCCCACGCCGCATATGAGGGACTGGGGCACGCACGCTGGCCACTGGTGGCTGAAGACATCTACTCTACCGGAAGTCGTTACGGCCGCGGGGCAGCATGCTGCCCGCAACATGAGCTTAAAGCCTGCGAAGATCCCGACACATGGTCCCCACCCACAGTACTTAAGCTCCTGCCCTGGTCGGCAAGACGCTCCGACCAAACGGGTTAAATACGAAAACAGATCAACGTTGCAGATACAGTGTGTTTCAAAAATGACCGGTATATTTGAAACGGCAATAAAAACTAAACGAGCAGCGATAGAAATACACCGTTTGTTGCAATATGCTTGGGACAACAGTACATTTTCAGGCGGACAAACTTTCGAAATTACAGTAGTTACAATTTTCAACAACAGATGGCGCTGCGGTCTGGGAAACTCTATTGTACGATATTTTCCACATATCCACCATGCGTAGCAATAATATGGCGTAGTCTCTGAATGAAATTACCCGAAACCTTTGACAACGTGTCTGGCGGAATGGCTTCACATGCAGATGAGATGTACTGCTTCAGCTGTTCAATTGTTTCTGGATTCTGGCGGTACACCTGGTCTTTCAAGTGTCCCCACAGAAAGAAGTCACAGGGGTTCATGTCTGGCGAATAGGGAGGCCAATCCACGCCGCCTCCTGTATGTTTCGGATAGCCCAAAGCAATCACACGTTCATCGAAATATTCATTCAGGAAATTAAAGAGGCCGGCCGTGCGATGTGGCCGGGCACCATCTTGCATAAACCACGAGGTGTTTGCAGTGTCGTCTAAGGCAGTTTGTACCGCCACAAATTCACGAAGAATGTCCAGATAGCGTGATGCAGTAATCGTTTCGGATCTGAAAAATGGGCCAATGATTCCTCTGGAAGAAATGGCGGCCCAGACCAGTACCTTTTGAGGATGCAGGGACGATGGGACTGCAACATGGGGCTTTTCGGTTCCCCATATGCGCCAGTTCTGTTTATTGACGAAGCCGTCCAGGTAAAAATAAGCTTCGTCAGTAAACCAAATGCTGCCCACATGCATATCGCCGTCATCAATCCTGTGCACTATATCGTTAGCGAATGTCTCTCGTGCAGCAATGGTAGCGGCGCTGAGGAGTAGCTGCGTTTGAATTTTGTATGGATAGAGTTGTAAACTCTGGCGCATGAGACGATACGTGGACGTTGGCGTCATTTGGACCGCAGCTGCAACACGGCGAACGGAAACCCGAGGCCGCTGTCGGATCACCTGCTGCACTAGCTGCGCGTTGCCCTCTGTGGTTGCCGTACGCGGTCGCCCTACCTTTCCAGCACGTTCATCCGTCACGTTCCCAGTCCGTTGAAATTGTTCAAACAGATCCTTTATTGTATCGCTTTTCGGTCCTTTGGTTACATTAAACCTCCGTTGAAAACTTCGTCTTGTTGCAACAACACTGTGTTCTAGGCGGTGGAATTCCAACACCAGAAAAATCCTCTGTTCTAAGGAATAAACCATGTTGTCTACAGCACACTTGCACGTTGTGAACAGCACACGCTTACAGCAGAAAGACGACGTACAGAATGGCGCACCCACAGACTGCGTTGTCTTCTATATCTTTCACATCACTTGCAGCGCCATCTGTTGTTGAAAATTGTAACTACTGTAATTTCGAAAGTTTGTCCGCCTGAAAATGTACTGCTGTCCCAAGCATATTGCAACAAACGGTGTATTTCTATCGCTGCTCGTTTAGTTTTTATTGCCGTTTCAAATATACCGGTCATTTTTGATATACCCTGTATGTTACTCATACAACACGAAACAACAGTTCCTAACGTATAATGTAAAGAATTTAAGTTTCAGGTATTAATGTAAGTGTTTACAGATACGACTGTGGTAATAACTGTATTATTAATGTAGTATAAGTATCTATAACTTAAAGAGGATTACCTAATGCTGTTTAGAGGGGTCATATGAAAGTACTCACAGCGGATATGCGAACAGAATAAAATAATCACGAAAAATTTATAATAATACATGGAAGCAGAATAGAAACTTGATGTCTGTTACTTATAATATGGGCCAATTATCATCAAATTAATCGCTTAATAAAATCTGATCCTTCAGAAAACTATTACACTCGTTAAATAATGTGGTTGGAATTGCTATGTTGGCAATAAAAGATTAGGATGCAGCAAAGGAATTAAGAATATAAGAATAATTTTCATAACAGATGGCCGGCCGCAGTGGCCGAGCGGTTCTAGGCACTTCAGTCTGGAACAGCGCGACCGCTACGGTCGCAGGTTCGAATCCTGCCTCGGGCATGGATGTATGTGATGTCCTTAGGTTAGTTAGGTTTAAGTAGTTCTAAGTACTAGGGGACTGATGACCTCAGATGTTAAGTCCCATAGTGCTCAGAGCCATTTGAACCATTTTTGAAGGATGTAGAGACATATCTCACTAGGGGTAAGATAGGTACTGCCTACACAGACGTTTGGGGAAAAGAGAACCAGTTGTATGAATATCAAGAGCTCAGATGGAAACCCTGTGCTAAGCAAAGAAGGGAAAGCAGAAAGGTGCTAGGAGTATATAGAGGGTCTATACAAGGGCGATGTACTTGAGGACAATATTATGGAAATGCAAGAGGATGTAGATGAAGATTAAATGGGAGATACGATACTGCGTGAACAGTCTGACAGAGCACTGAAAGACTTAAGTCGAAACAAGGAGCCGGGCGTAGACAACATTCCGTTACAACTACTGACAGCCTTGGGAGGGCGAGGCCTAACAAAACTCTACCATCTAATGAGCAAGATGTATGAGACAGACGAAATACACTCAGATTTCAAGAAGAATATAATAATTCCAACCCCAAAGTAAGCATGTGTTGACAGATGTGAAGATTACCGTACCATCAGTTTAATAAGTCACAGCTGCAAAATACTAACGTGAATTCTTGACAGACGAATGGGAAAACTGGTAGAAGCGGACCTCGGGGAAGATCAGTTTGGATTCCGTAGAAATGTTGGAACACGTGAGGCAATACTGACTCTACGACTTATCTTAGAAGAAAGATTAAGGAAAGGCAAACCTACATTTCTACTATTTGTAGACTTAGAGAAAGGTTTTGACAATGTTGATGGGAATACTCTCTTTCATATTCTGGAGGTGGCAGAGTTAAAATACAGGGAGCGAAAGGCTATTTACAATTTGTACAGAAACCAAATGGCAGCATAAGAATCGAGGGGCATGAAAGGGAAGCAGTGGTTGGGAAGGGAGTGAGACAGGGTTGTAGCCTCTCCCCGATGTTATTCAATCTATATATTGAGCAAGCAGTAAAGGAAACAAAAGAAAAATTCGTAGTAGGAATTAAAATCTATGGAGAAGAAATAAAAACTTTGCGATTCGCCGATGTCATTGTAATTCTGTCAGAGACAGCAAAGGACCTGGAAGAGCAGTTGAACGGAATTGACAGTGCCTTGAAAGGACGATATAAGATGAACATCAACATAAGCAAAACGAGGAATATGGAATGTAGTGGAATTAAGTCGGGTGATGCTCAGGGAATCAGATTAGGAAATGAGACACTTAAAGTAGTAAAGGAGTTTTGCTGTTTGGGAAGCAAAATAACTGATGATGGTCGAAGTAGAGAGGATATAAAATATAGATTGGCAATGGCAAGGAAAGCGTTTCTGAAGAAGAGAAATTTGTTAACATCGAGTATAGATTTAAGTGTCAAGAAGTCGTTTCTGAAAGTATTTGTATGGAATGTAGCCATGTATGGAAGTGAAACATGGACGATAAATAGTTTGGACAAGAAAAGAATAGAAGCTTTCGAAATGTGGGGCTACAGAAGAATGCTGTAGTTTTGATGAGTAGACCACATAACTAATGAGGAGGTATTGAATAGAATTGGGGAGAAGAGAAATATGTGGCACAACTTCACGAGAAGAAGGGACCGGTTGGTAGGACATGTTCTGAGGCATCAAGGGATCACCAATCTAGTACTGGAGGGTAGCGTGGAGGGTAAAAATCGTAGAAGGAGACCAAGAGGTGAATACACTAAGCAGATTGAGAAGGATGTAGGTTGTAGTAGGTACTGGGAGATGAAGAAACTTGCACAGGGTAGAGTAGCATGGAGGGCTGTATCAAACCGATCTCTGGACTGAAGATCACAACAACAACATGTGAAGTTGGGAGTAGGTGTATTGCAACCCATGAATTATTATTATAATTACAAAATCCTCCAACGGAATGAGTAATTCTCTTCAAAGCTACAAACGATTTATTTATTTACTTTGAGTTTGTCTGTAGTGACTTTAATGTATTGTCGTTGTAGGACTGCCTTAAAGAAGTAGGAGCTTTGTTTTTTACGCTTGCTGTAGTGTCTGTTCTTCTTACACAAGTAAATATTCAGCGTTTTCTGTAGTGCTTTTTCTCAAAAGTGACTCGTTTATTTGAAATCTCAATACTTGCGACGTAGGCCGAAATTTTGCATTACATAAACATTAAAATACCTGATTAAGTTTCTTAATAGTATAAATTTCGTTTAAACAAGGCAGTTTCAGTAGTGTGTTCTCACCATAAAAGTGTAATTAAACGCTTTATGTCATATTTATCAACACATTTCGTATTATTTACTAGTTAGGCAGAAGCGATCTAGACATACAATTTCTAAGTTGAAAACTTATAAAAGGATATCCAAACAATCCTGATAACTTGATTTCTCTAAAGAAAAGTAACCACCAATTCATTCTTCTGCTATTTTATCTCTAAATCAGAACAAAAACAGCGTTAATAGCACAAAACAATTTACTTTAGTTCTTGTTTACTTACAGTCAATCTCACGCCCTTAACAAATTTGATACATTCTTTACAGTTAAACATAATTCATCTTTCGAATCTGACTATGAGTGAGAAATATTGGAGCTGTTATAGAATAGTGAGTAGTGTGATTTGTTGCCAGTCTTGTAGGGCATATTTTCACTGGGAACATGGGAATGCAGTGGAGGAGATCACTGCGAAAACAGAAGAGGCTCTCAGCTGGAACTGCAGACTATGCGATAGGAACATGTTGGCTGAAGAACGGAAAAGGAAGCAAGGAGGGCTGATCAGGATCCGGGGACATAGAGGGGAGGAGAGTGGATGGAAGCTGGCAGCTGGTAGGAGGGTAGGAAGAAAGAGAATGTGATCTGATAGTTTTATGATCAACAGCAAAATCAGTTACCTGCTGCTTCCAGAGTTCTATATCTACATGTATACTCTGCAGATCACACTTAATTGCCTGGCAGAGGGTTCGTCGAACCTTCACAAGAATTATCTGTTATTCCAATATCGAACAGTGCGCGGGAAAAACAAACACTTACCGGTATATCTCTCCGTGCGAGCTCTGGTTTTCCTTATTTTATTACGATGATCGTTTCTCCTTATGTTGGTCGGCGTCAACAAAATATTGTCACATTCGAAGGAGAAAGTTGGGAACTGAAATTTAGTGAGAAGATACCGCCACCGCGATAATACAAAACGTGCTGCTCTTCTTTGAACTTTCTCGATGTACTCCGTTAATCCCATCTGGTAAGGATGCTTGATGCGCAGCAGGACTCCAAGAGAGCACGGAGAAGCACAGTGTAGGCAGTCTCTTTAGTAGGCCTGTTACATTTCTAACAGTTTTGCCAATAAAACTCAGTCTTTGGTTTTTCTTCCCCACAATATTTTTTTGTGTTCTTTTCATTTTAAATTGTTTGTAATGATACCGGGGCAAAACGATCCCTTGGGGCATAATGGTCACGCTCTCTGTTTTCACAGTTAGTGCTGCCATCCAGCGGATTCTTAGGTTACACCAGTGATATAGTTCCGCCGTGTGTTCTGCAACAAGATTTACAGAAGAAAACTTCGTTTTATGCACTGTTGGTCTAAGGTAAGCTCTAAATCTGTAATTGTTTATGTCACACTGTGTGCCTCTAAAGCAAGTCACAAACATTTCGGCTTTTGACGAAGTTGTATTCACATTGTTATTAGCATACAAGATGGCGTTCTCCCGCAACAAGAGTTGTGAGAGTGACGATGCTCAGGATGTCGATGACCATGGTAACCCAATGTGTATTTACTGCAAAGAAACTTTTCTATGTTCGTTAAGTGGTTAACGTTGGATTATGTGTCAGGCTTGTAAGAACTGGGCTCATGAGGAATGCTGGAGTTGACGATGATGATAATGACTTCATTTGTAATTTTTGTAGAAACAGGTATGTTCTGGCAAGTAAAAGGAAGTTGAATATGTAAACAGCTTTGAATTCATTTTCTTCAATCTGTATTTTAAATGATAGCCTTGAATATATTATTATTTAACTTTGTGACAGTGAATCAAAATTTAATTTCCCCTTAAATAATTGCATTTATGTAAAATAATGTTATCTAAATACTTTGCACAGTAAAAGTTGAATGACATATGCATTTAATTTACTAAAAGAACCTAAATTATAAAGAAGGTTAGTAAACTGCAAATTATAAACCCGAGGATCACTTTAACCCCAAAGACCAGGGTCAAAATTATCCTTTACATTAAAACTATCTGTGCATTTATTCTAAACTTCATTTAAGTTTCAAAATTTTATAAGTAAGTTAAATAACAAGTAAAATATGTGCAAAACATATACCCACTTGATTTTATAAAATATTTTGAATATTACCCTGAGTAAATGGACGGACTCCTTAAAGAGATCATTTTGCCCTGGTCTCCCCCATTTAGTTGAATTTATGGCCTTTGTATTAGATTGATTTATTATGTAACAGAAATTTAACGAAGTCATTTTAGCACTCATGCAGATGAGGTCACACTTTTCATTACCTAGTATCAATTGCCAACTTTTGCACCATACAATATCTTCTCTAAATCGTTTTACAATTTGTTTTGATCTTCTGATGACTTTACTAGATGATAATGACAGCATCATCTGCAAACAACTTAAGATGGCTGTTCAGATTATCTCCTAAATTATTTATATAGATAAGTTAAGAAGAGCCTCAGGTAGTTCTAGGAGCAGGAAACGTACTGCACACTTCAACTGAGGTCAGGAAGCTTATAAATATGCAAGTTGATGGGAAGAACAAAGTGCTGCTGCTATGTAGTAGCCATGGGCAAGGTGTACGCCCTTGGTTACAGAAAAAATCAGGGGCAGCATACCAGGCCACCAGCATTTTCAAACCAAATACAGGACTAAGTCAAGTGATGAAGGATTTAGGGTCTTTGGTTAAGGATTTCTCAAAAGAGGACCATGTGGTGATAGTGGGTGGGGTGGGAGACAGTTTGGACAGATATTAGGCGTATGATATAGGTGGTGACCTGGACAAGATAGCTTTCCTGACTCGTAGCACCAATGTACACCCTGGTGAGCTGTTCGAGCATTATGATCAGCCCCATCTTTACTGAGCTTTGAGGCACATTAATGTGGTGTTACAGATGGCATTGATGGCAGACGACTTCGCACATGTTGCTGTGATGCCAGGTGGTACTATCAATAGATTACATACCACTAGACATGACCTAGACCTAAACAGGACTGGAAATAGAAGACAGGTACAGCTCATTCATAAAAGTTTAAGGGGTGGATCTCAGGCCAAGTGCGGTCAAATACATGCTGTCACACAAAGGAGAAGAAGGTCTTTTTACGATAAATTAAGATAACAGGTTCCCCTGACGAAAGAGTATCTGCAGTATATAGAAAATTCTGAAACACTCGTTCACAATATAGATACTACATGTCACAAAAGAAAGAAACCACTGGAAAAGTGTCATGGGGTATTCCAGATACTTAACAACAATTCATCAAAACATACAATCAATAACACATAAAATATAACACTTTGAAGTTGAGATCCAGTCTTTGAACTGCATAACAGTTTCTGTCATTGAGCACTGGTATAGAGACATAGAAATCTGTCATGTATAATAGTATTATCACTGTATGGAAGGACAGATTCATATTTTAAAACTACTATTGTGCATTTATATAAGAAATTGGACACAGCTCAAATCATGACATAACATTAGTACACTAAGTGAAGACAAAAACTTTGAAATATCAGCTGTCGAACAAACAGGCGTTGACGCAGCAAAGAAGTTAAGTATTTTGTGTATCTATCGAACTCATAGTAGTAGTGTAGACACTTTTTTCAATAAATTATCAGAAGTTCTAAATAAATCAGAAGTTCTAAATAAACACACCTATTTCTGGAGACATAAGTACAAGTATCAAAACAAAACATATTCTTCGAAGTTTTGCCATGTCTCTGTTGGTCAACAGTGCAGCAAGTATTACTACAGTGACTCCATCAGTGATTGACCATGTGGCTAGAAATATGGTCAGGGAAAAGTATGGTGTAGCTGTAAAATATCCTTCACTGTCATACCATTTCTGGCAAACAACAACAGTAAAATCTGGTATGGAAAAATCACCTGAACTGCAGGCTTGCAAAAGACATTTATCAGAAATAAAAATACAAGATATTTAAGAATTACAAGCAATCCAAATTTAGTATAAATTATACAGAGAAACCGATGTAAATGTGAAATTTTCTAAATTCTCAGCATTATTTAAACTGAATTTTGAAATGACATTTCTAAAAGTGCTCACATCATATCAATGTCACACAAAAACAAATAGATAAAAGCTAGTATTAAGAAGCCCTCCTGAACCCTTTAGTACGTCAGTTCCATGAGAAAGAGTAATCATGACCCAGGGGTCAAGTATCCAATCACAACTTTCTGATGAGTGAAAAAGGGAGGCTTTTTTTTTTTTTTAGAAGGTTTCCCCAACTTCCCCATTATGGCTCAAGCTGCCATAGTTGACAGACATGTCCGCATTAGATGTGCTTGCTTGTGTGAAAGAATGTATGTGTTTCTCTTTCTCCATAGAAGGCTATGATGAAAGCTTATGTATGTGTCTTTTAATTGTGCCTGTCTGCAACTTAATGTGTAATCTTTATGGTAAGTAGCAACCCATCTTTTCCTACATTGTTGATATTCCTGCATGGAGTTCCCATTGTTTGGTTTTCCCCAATACGTGTAAATAATGGGTCTGTTTAATGGCATGCTACTTGTAGAAAAGGAAACATTGAGGGCAATGTATATGCTGCAAACAATAGAAAAGATGGGAAATTCTGGATTGACTTTGAGATGTACAGCTCCCTCAGTCCAAGTAAGGGGATTGTAACATGTAGAAACCTCATGGACATGGTTTCAGGATGTGAGGTAGCTTATCAGTGGATCATGGACGTGAAACAAGACATTAGTAGAAACAATAAAGACATGTAAAGACCGATACATTTGTTGAGACTTAACGCTCCCACTTACCATACTACATAAACACAAATTTTCATGTGTTTATTGATTAGGGCATTCATGACCAGCACTGTGTGATGTTTTAAATATCACTAGTTTGGCCATATGACAAGGTTCTGCAAGGGTGAGACATTTTGCAGCAAAAGTGTTAAGGTAACAAGTACCCCATTTGTGTGCATTATTAACTGCTCCAGACACCTCTAAGATTGGAGAAGTGGTTACCCTATTTTCTAACTAGAAAAAACGTAATAAGTAAAAACGGTGAAAAGAATGCACTTCACTGGACTCAGAAAGTAATTGTAGGACACCAAAACGTTTGTGGTCTGTTCTATTACAGTGGTGAATACACTAAAAGAAAGATATACACTAGCCAACCCTCAAAAAATAATCAAAATCCTGAACCTGCAAGTGGCCTGTCATAAGGACATAAGAGTAGTGGTCATGTAGCTTGAAGAATGTGGAAGGATATGCTTCAAAGTCAAAATCTATCGTTAGGCATGCAAGCCAAAAGCCCTGTACACCTCCAACCCCCACAACACCTATTCTTCAACATCCAAGTCTGTAATTCCTGCTTGTCCTACCCCACTAATAAGTTACTCACTACCACAAGAGGAAGGTAGAAGAATCAAAGTAGGTAAAACTACTCCCATATTTCGTTGGAACCTGAATAAGTGACAGAAGTAACGTAGAGGAACTGAAGCTTTCAGTGCAGGGAAGACTATTATTTCTCTGTTTGCAAGGAACACTTTTGAGCCTATTGACACTCCTGTAATGGAAGGTTATAGCATCTACTGAAGAGAAGACATTAGCATAACAGAGTAGAAGATGGGGTGGCTCTGTTTGTCAACGACACATATCAACCTGTAAGGTGCCTGTAATCACCTCAGGGCAGGCAGTTGCTGACACGATGCATGCCTATTTAATGCCATGGGTCTCCCACCACATGAGCCCTGGTAGTCAGACCCTCTGTTGCACAGTTCTGCCAGTACCAGGGTCATGACCGAGCTGTCCTTAGCAGCTTGAACAGCTCGGTGGAAGCCGCTGTCTGGTCATCTTTCCGTCGGAAGTGGCTGCAATCCCTGCTTTGTGCAGTCAGTTAAAGAAGGGCTTCTCAACTAATAGTGTTGTAAAGTTAGTGCAGTGAAGTGAAAGTGTAAGATTTGTGTGAAAAAGTGCTTAAAAAGTTTGGACAAATATTATGACGTTTGTGGTTTGTTTAGTGGGCAAATCCTGTTAAGGCCCACATTTAATCAATGCTGTAAAGATCGATGTACGATGTTCATAACTTGTAGTATGAGTCCGGAAATGACTGGTTCAAAAACAACAGTACACAACACCATATTGCCATCGTTCAGAGAAACCTCCAATATCTGTGACCTTTCAAAGATATTAAGGTTTGAGGGGGGGGGGGGGGGGATATAACATTACATGAGTATGTAGAATATGCGCCTACTTTGCGTCACGAGAGTGTAGGGGAGTCGAAACCCATGAAGTCATATCAACTTGAGTTTTTTTGTACATGTAATTCATTTCTAAATTTTATTGATTATTTACAGAGTAAAGAATTTAATTATGTACAACATTTAATAGGTAATGAATTTTAATGAGATAGATATAAATATGTTTTGACATAGCAAATAACTTTGTTACCTTATGTATGATATGTTTTCTCTTTGGAAGAACAAAAAACTTGCGTTTTGCTCGAGTGCGCGATCAAGTAGTCGTCGAGTTTGGATCTTCAGTAACTTTCATGAATGGTCATAGAATTGTTAATTTACAACCCGCAGTTGATTAAAAATTATTCCAGGGAACTACGGCCCTGATTCTCAAACTACGACGCTGATTCTCAAATATCGGCGCGGAGTTTAAAATACGCAGCTCGATATCGGGCTTTATCGTCGCGTGTGTGATTCAGTAACATTAACCACAATTTACGGACACTGGCTTGATAATAAGTATCAAAGATTTCTATGAGCGGCATAGTAATCGTCTTGATGCTTAAAGCAAGCGAGAAGCGATCTACTGTCTGGATACGACTAATATTAATCACTGCATAGTCAGCTTGTTGATACGTTGCTTAGCAACTCATAAACGGACAGTGATAGAATTACTGAAACGATCTTTTAAGTATCAATGACCACCACACACATCAGAAACTAATTACTCTAACGGTGAGTGACGTCTGGATTGGGTGACTTTTTCTTTTTATTTCAGCTAATTGGTATTAATAAAGTTCTTTCGAGGTTGGAGCTTCATCAATGGTGTCGCACTCATTGAGTTTAGTAGAGCGGTAGACAGTACTAGCTACGCTACTATTTATAGTTTTAAAAGAAAAGAGAGCACATACCCGTTTTTCTTTTGAGTAATGTTTGTACTTCAGTCGTCAGTCTTCTCAAACCAGATGCCCGAGTGATGCTCCCGATATCGTGAACCACCACACACGTGTGCCCCCTTCTAACTACATTTCTGCATTGAAAACCCTGAGATATAGCCGCCGTACGAAGAAGGAAGAAAGAAGAGGAAAGATCAGCGAAAGAAACGGAGCAAAGAGAGAAGGGGAGGTCACAGTTCGCTGAGAATATTGCAATCTTAAGTGAAAATGAGGAAGAGTTACAGAACATATGGAACCGGATGAACAGTTAAAAAAGAGCACAGAATACTGAGAGTAAATCTAAGAAAGACGAAAGCAGTGAGGAATAGTAGAAATGAGAGTAGTGATTCACTTAATATTAAACGGGTACCAAATAGCAGACTTTGTGATGGAATTATGCTATCCTCGAATCAAAATAAAGTATGACGAAGAAAGGAGGATATAAAAGCAGATTATAACATGCGAAGAAAGCAGTTAAAGAGGCTTTGCTGTACAAGAGAATTCTGCTGCCATCAAACATTATCTTTGAGTTGAGGAAGACATTTCTGAGACAGTAGATCTGAAGCACAGCGTTATATAGAAGTGATCGTGGACTGTAGTGAAAGCGAAGTGTAAGATACTGGATTGGTGCATAATTTCATAGCGTTTTTCCGTAAGTTTAATAAACGCAAATGATACACATAGCAGAGACCTTAGTCGTCAATAATATATTCTCTTTCTCTATTTACAACAGTCTGCCAACCCTGGGTAACTGTTAAATTCCGCAACTCGTCGAGCCGTGTTTGGAGTGCATTTTCATTCCGAAAGTAAGTTCCCTGAATGATGTTCGATAGGAACAGATAAGGTGAAAACTTTAGGGCGCAAGATGAGGTGAATAAGACAGGTGCTGAATGGCTTGCCAACGCAACTCCTGTACAGTGTTTTCTGTCAGTCTGGCAGAATGTGGGCGGGCGTTACCGTGGGGTAGCACCACTTCACGCAGTCTTCCTGGTCGTTGTTATTGGACTGTGTCAGCAAGTCGTCTCATTAGTTGACAGCAAATGTCAACAGTGATAGTTAAACAGCAGGGAAGCAATTCTCAGTCCAGCACACCGTCGCTGTTCCGTCATAAGCATGACATTATCTTTTGCGGAAGCGCGCAGGGGTTTGTACGGAGATTTGCCGCTTGTACGCGCTAATCATTCCTTTCTTCTCCTTATGTCAGCATAAACACACCATTTCTCGTCTCCTGTAACAAATAATACAGGACAGGAATGCTCGGTGTTGTTCACGAACTGACTGATGACGGGCAAGCAGAGAAGTACATGTGGCCACCCGCTCATTTTTGTGATATTGGCTTAGAGCATTCGGCACTCTTACACCACGTTTTGGTCCTTCCCCATTGCTTGCAAATGTTGCACAATAGTGGGATGGTCACAGTTCACCACATCTGGCAGTTCTCGAGTATGCTGACGTGCATCATTGTGCATTGATGCGTTTAAACGAGTTTCATCAAACCCGCAAAGGTCTTTCTGAACATGGAGAATCACTAATGTCAAAACGATCCTCCTTGAAACGCAAAAACTGTTTTCTTACCGTGCTCTGTCCAATGACATCATCCCAATAAATGGCGCAGACGTTTCTGGCTTCCTCCGCTGCTCTCGCCCCTCTACTGAACTCAAACAGAAGAATACGTCGGAAATGTTCCGATTTCTCTGATTGGCACTGTATTTTAATTCATTGGCACTCCACTTTATAGCGCACATAGATCAACCCACTATCTCCAAATGACAAAATGGCAATATGTGAACCCAAACAGCAACACTCAATTGCAAATAAAAATAAACGCATAGCAACCGGAACAGTCGTTTAATGAACAAAGTAAGACCAATTGTGTGATTGGATTGAAGAGTACCTACATAACAGAACGCAGCATGTCATTCTCAATGGAGAGAAGTCTTCCGAAGTAAGAGTGATTTCAGGTGTGCCGCAGGGGAGTGTCGTAGGACCGTTGCTATTCACAATATATATTATAAATGACCTTGTGGATAACATTGGAAGTTCACTGAGGCTTTTTGCGGATGATGCTGTAGTATATCGACAGGTTGTAACAATGGAAATTGTACTGAAATGCTGGAGGATCTGCAAACGAATTGACGCATGTTGCAGGCAATGGCAATTGAATCTCAATGTAGACAAGTGTAATGTGCTGCGAATGCATAGAAAGAAAGATCCTTTATCATTTAGCTACAATATAGCAGGTCAGCAACTGGAAGCAGTTAATTCCATAAATTATCTGGCAGTAGGCATTAGGAGTGATTTAAAATGGAATGATCATATAAAATTAATCGTCGCTAAAGCAGATTCCAGACTGAGACTCATTGGAAGAATCCTGAGGAAATGCAATCCGAAAACAAAGGAAGTAGGTCACAGTACGCTTGTTCGCCCACTGCTTGAATACTGCTCAGCAGTGTGGGATCCGTACCAGATAGGGTTGACAGAACAGATAGAGAAGATCCAACGGAGAGCAGCGCGCTTCGTTACAGGATCATTTAGTAATCGCGAAAGCGTCACGGAGATGATAGATAAACTCCAGTGGAAGACTCTGCAGGAGAGACGCTCAGTAGCTCGGTACGGGCTTCTCTTGAAGTTTCGAGAACATACCTTCACCGAGGAGTCAAGCAGTATACTGCTCCCTCCTATGTATAACTCGTGAAGAGACCATGAGGATAAAATCAGAGAGATTAGAGCCCACACAGAGCCATACCGACAGTCTTTCTTTCCACGAACAATACGAGACTGGAATAGGAGAGATAACCGATAGAGGTACTCAAGGTACCCTCCGCCACACACCGTCGGGTGGCTTCCAGAGTATGGATGTAGATGTAGATGTGTAACATCAGCACGCAAAATAAAAACACTACAAAATTATATACCAACATAATACTTCAAACGTTTGAGGTGTAGTGTCGCTGATGGATGTTGAAAATTAAGTAGACTGACATCTAATGAAGAGTTTCTCTGCTGAGCTGGTGAGGAAATGAATTCGTGGATAACACTGACAATAAGTACGGAGGGGATGACAGAACATGCGTTAATGCGTCAAGACACTGTACTGTAGGGAGCAGCGAAAAATAGTAGAGGAAGAAAGAGGCTGAATTGTAGCAACTAATTTAGGACGCTGGATGCCAGTACTTTAAGATGAAGGCGTTGCAACAGGAGAAGAATGCGCGTCGTGTCTCACGACGGAAACCCCCAGTGTTAGTATGGGAGAAACCAACAGGCGAAACCAGAACCGGTACCTGATGTCAGTGAGCACGCAGAAGTCTCGTAGACGCTCTCGCTACAGGTCTCAAAGATTACATCCCTGGAATGTATCACCTGGCTGCCAGACTGGCGCCACAGATAACAGCTGCCACATTTAACGAGAAGTCTCTGGTTGTTACATAAGGATATCCGGTGACGCGGTTGTATCAGGCCTGTCGTGACCACGTGGGTGCTAGTTTCCATTCGTGCGAATTCGTAGCCCAGCAATACTGTAGGCTTCGAGACGCTGAACAAAGGCATACAAAGGGGGGTTCCCACTCCGTAGAAGCAGAAGTAGCGACAGCCCGTTCCGCTCCCACCAAGTGCCGTACAGGTGAAAATTTCTAGTATTAGTATCATAATTAAAGGGCAAGAAACCTGCAATCGCGGAGACACTCGAATGAGAGACGAGTACTTCGTGTACTTCCGTGTTGCACTCGGAAATGCGTGTAATGCGAGTGTTCCGCTGTCTGCACGGCAGCTGGTGGTGGAGAAGAAAGCTCAAAACTCACAAGAACTCATGTTTATTGAGCTGACAGTTCCGTTTTGCGTCAGGACCGTTGCGGCGAATCTGTGACGGTCGATTCTGCACCAACGTGAAGAAGGACTTTGGAGTATGAGTCTCTTCTAAATTAATCCTGAACTAGCACTACACCTCACAATTATTGAGATCTATGGGAGGGAGTGTCATGACAAATTTATTACACCAGGTGTGCAAGAAATGATGAAATACCCTTAGACTTGAGGAAGACTATAATAATTCCGATTCCAAAGAAGCCAAGTGCTAATAGGTATGAATACTAAAAAACCATCAACTGAATAAGCCGTGTTTATAAAATACTGACACAAATTATTTACATATGAATGAAAAACTGGTACAAACTGACCTCTGACAAGACCAGTTTGACTTCCAGAGAAATGTAGGAACACCCGAGCCACTGTCCCTACAACTTATTCTAGAAGATAGGTTGAAGATAGTCAGACATACGTTTGCGGCATTTATAAATTTAGAGAAAACTTTTGACACTGTTGACTGGACTACACTCTTCGATATTTTGAAGGTAGCAGGGATAAAATGCAGTCAGCGAAACGGTATTTACAGCTTGTACAGAAACCAGACTATAGTCATTCGAGTCTACTGCAGTGATCGGCAAACTCATTAGTGAAAGGAGACAAATGTCATACAACCGTTAAAATTTCTTTTGATATCTAAGTACACTCATGTTCAGAAAAGAACAGAACACCTTGAACGACTAGAGATAGGATATTCGTATTCACAGGACATGTGTATTAGTATATTCAGCAGAAATGATTAGCATTCCAGTCACCTCGGTTCAGCATGTGTCGTGTTGGCTAGTTGGTACAGGGTCTGCCATGGGCCCTGGTAACTTGTTCCATCCGTGATGGAGCCGACGCGTATAAGGTGAGAATGGCGCCCTGTGTTATAGCCGTCCATGCTGCATTCACCTGGTTCATGTGCGGTAGTCGGCATTGCGTGGGCAAAAGACTGACATCCTGTGACACCAAAGAGGCACATATTCTTGCATGTGGTCGTGTATTGTCTTGCTGAAAAATGGCGTCTGTGGTGTTGTGCGGAAATGGTATGGCTACGGGTGGCAGGATGTCATTCCCGTAGGTCACACAGGTCACAGTGCCCAGGGAACACACCAATTGTGATTTGTGGTTGTTCTCAATAGCACCCCACACGATAAGGCCTCGAGTTGGGCGCCGTATGTCTTGTGCGAATGCAGTAATTGTGTCTGCGGCGAACCAAAATGCAGCCATCACTTTCAAACAAACAAGACCCGGATTGGTCCCAAAACACTATGTGATGCCATTTCTATTCGCAATCTGATGCCATTCCTCTCCACAGTAACGTCGTTCCGTACACCATTGTCGTCTAGAATGTTTCTGCACATTCGCCAAGGATAGAATGAGAAGTGGACGACGAGCAAGTAATCGGTGCCATAATAAACAGAAGCCCTGATAGTGTACGATGTGTTCCACTGTTACACTGTTGCGCCAGAGCCGAGGAGAACGCAGATCTGTCCTGCAATGACACTCGTGTGGGGTGCCGATCTTCTCGAGGAATGGTGTGGGTGGCGCGACCTGACCCATCTCGTCATGTTCTACGGCCTTCTGTGAATCATTCTGCACACATCCGTTGCACTGCCGAAACACTTGGTCCTGCACGAGCAGCAATTACCCAGATGGATGCATCACATTCTGTCACTCCAACAATGCGCCCTCTTTCAAAATCACTGATCTGACGGTACGGTTCGCGCGTAGGTCTTCGAATAAGAGTGTAATTTCTGGTCGTCTGATTGGCTATTTCTTTGAGTTACCTTCTGTACTATACTGTAGCCGTTCTGTCTGTGTATGATCCAAGCCTCATCGAACTCCACTTAAGAGCCAAACAAGCTAGTACACCAGCCCAATAGGGTGTAGGGATCGCGCGAGGACGCACAAGTGCCGCAACACGGCGTGGCATGGACTCGACAATGTCTGAAGTAGTGCTGTGCATAAATCCGTAAGAGTACAAGGAGGTGGAGATGTCTTCTGAACAGCACGTTGCAAGGCATGTCAGATATGCTCAATAATGTTCATGTCTGGGGAGTTTGGTGACCAGAGGAAGTGTTTAAGCTCATAAGAGCGTTCCTGGAGCCACTCTGCAGCAATTCTGGACGTGTGGGGAGTCGCATTGTCCTGCTGGAATTGCCCAAGTCCGTCTGAACGCACAATGGACATGAATGTATGCAGGTCATCAGACAGGATGCTTACGTACGTGTCATGTGTGAGAGTCGTATGTAGACGTATCAGGGGTCCCACATCACTCCAAATGCACACGCTTCACACCATTACAGAGGCTCCACCATCCTGAACAGCCCCCTCTGATATGCAGAGTCCGTGGACTCACGAGGGTGTCTCCATAGCTGTACACACAATTTGAAACGATACTCGTCCGATCAGGCAAGATGTTTCCAGTCATCAACAGTCCAATGTCGGTGTTGACGGGCCGAGGCGATGCGTAAACCGTTGAGTCGTGCAGTCATCAGGGTACACGAGTGGGCCTTCTGCTCCGAAAGCCCATATCGATGATGTTTCGTTGAATGGTTCGTACGCTGACACTTGTTGATGGCCCAACACTGAAATCTGCAGCAATGTGCTGAAGGGTTGCAGTTCTGTGACGTTGAACGGTTCTCTTCAGTCATCGTCGGTCCCGTTCTTGCAGGATCTTTTTGCCGCCGTAGCGATGTTGGAGATTTGATGTTTTACCGGATTCCTGACATTCGCGGTACACTCGTGAGATGTTCGTACGGGAAAATCCCCACTCCATCGCTACCTCGGAGATGGTGTGCCCCATCGCTCGATCGCCGACTATAACACCACGTTCAGACTCACTTCCATATTGATAACCTGCCATTGTAGCAGCCCGTAACCGATCTAACAACTGCGGCAGACACTTGTTGTCTTATATATGCGTTTCCGACCGCAGCGCCATATTCTACCAGTTTACATGTCTCTATATTTGAATACGCATGCCTATAGCAGTTTCTTTGGCGCTTCAGTGTGTGTTACTTGGCAGTGACAATCATGCGAAAGTTATTTTCGTCTTTAAGTTTTGCACACCACTGTGTATAAACGGAGCAGCGTTGAATGGGCTATCATTGTAACCACAAAAGGGCCGGAAATGGGGTGGTTCACTGACGTAAGTTAGTCTGAAAAAGGGTAGTTTGTTGTGATTCGACGCCTTAGAACGATCATCTCGGAAAGGGCGAACCTGGTCGACTGTCGTGCCGTACTATCGTTAGCGACTGAGGAAAGTGGTTGAAGAACGGTGAAACAACAAGCACGAGAAAAGTGTTGGACGTTCACGCCTCATCACAGAATTTGGAGATGGAGGTTTACCCGATCTGTAAAGCAGGAGACGCTACGAGCCGTGGCTAATCAGACGACGTACAAGTGCTTCGGAGATCACTGTTCAGCACACATTGTTGAACCCACAGCAGACTACACCAACGTTTTCCCGTGTTCACCCAACGATATCGTCAATTACAATTGCAGCGGGCACGAGATCGTCGATATTGGACAGCGAATCAACGTGAACGTGTGGCCTGGTTGGACGACTCATCTTTTTTGTCACAGTAGGTTCACGGCCGTGTGCAGACACGCTGTCCTCCTGGCAAATAGCTACTCGCGACATGAACCGCTCCGGGGACGTAAGCTGGCGGGAGCAGTATTATACCGTGGGGATATTCATCTGCGCTTCCATGGGACCTGCGATAGTAATGGAAGGCACTATAGGAACTATGGACTAAGGCAATATTACTGTGGACCACGTGTATCATGCCAGATGTGTTCCCTGACGGGGATGCCTACTCCCTGCATGATAAGGGTTCGTTTTACAAGGTCAGAATCGTTCTACACTGATTTCTGGACGAAAAAACTCATGTTGATGTTGTAATGGTGCTTGAATTACGTAACTATTACGGCAGCTCACCTGAACCTCTCGATACCAGCAATATTCTACTGTGTTTCTGTAAAGTAGTTGACATATTTCTGACACAACATTCAGATTTGATTTCATTAATGTAGAGATATTTTGATACATCGATATGTTTATATTGCAATGATATTATTCTTACATGTATTCTTTCTTTTGTCACTATGATCTTTGACGTACTTGTAACTCTTGATTTTTGGGCGCGTGAGCAGTTAGTTGTTAGAGAGTCGGACCTTGAGAAAGTCAAGTCTTGGACGTCATGTCGGAAAGACGCATATTGTAGTGAGCTTATAAAATGTGAACTTTGACCGTGAGGAAGATGTTTTCAAGTATGTTTTGTATTGTGAAGTGATGTTTTGTGTGTTACGTGATATTGCAACAAAAGCAATAAAAAGGAAGTGTAACTTAAATTCTGAGTGCTTTTAATATTTTTTTTGTGGGATCTAAAATTTAAAAAACCTCTCTCACACCGGCCTGATTTAGCTTCACTGATCAGGATAGTAAAAACATGCGTATGTTAAGGGAATTTTCATTCACAAAGCAGGCTTATCACATTCACACAGTTCAATACTGTTCTATCCTGATTAAATTGAGCTTAACTTAAATTCCATAAGGCAGTGAAGCAATTTCGAAGTCTCGGTGCGACGAAAATTGTCGGTCGATCCCCTGGAAACATTTGTAATAATTATTAACTTTCGGTGATCACATGGGGAAGACCGGAGATCTGCTTGTAAGACCGTGTTAGCCTATTTATTTGAAGTAACTGGATATCTTGAGCATACAAAACGGCAGGTTCGTCCAGTGTAAATCAGACGTTCCCCACTGATCCCGTGCAACACAGCGCAGTAAGCAGACACTGTCAATAATGATCAGTTAAATAATACGCGAACACACTTACTTTAGTTTAGTCCATGTATTAAATTCCTTCTCATACAGAATCTCATCAAGATGACGACTAGCTCAACAATACATACATATACATCCTCCTCCTTTCACGACTAATCGGCAAGAATTCCTTCATTCTTTTCATAAGAGAAAACATAGATAGCAGAGAAGCTATTCCATGGAGTAAATGGACGCTCCAAGGAATAATTGGGCTTGAAACTACTTTGCATTGATAATCGGTAAGATAAGAAGAGATATTTCGAGATATGTACTGAGTTATATAATTTATAAAATTTCTGAAAATATCGCGGAGAGACCGCTGCAAGAGACATTACATGCTGATTGCTTTTTTTAGAACACCATTGTCCTGCAAAAGTGTAATCTTCAAGAATGGTTTGTGAAGCGCATCTACAAAACTTTTGAATATCGCAGAATAAAACCTAGGCCTCCTTGCATCCGAGCTTGGAATCATCACCACCTAGATTTTCGACGATTGAGCCACGATTTTACAACGAGACCAGCGTGGGAAACACAAAAAGATGAGTGCCTAGTTTATTCATTATTACATGAAATGACTTTATTAACTGTGCTCTAACGACACCTGCCACATAATAGCTTTGTTGTTGCCCGAAAATGCAGTATTTAGCAGCGAGAGCAACACCACAATCATTATTAAATTTTGACCTTTGTTGTGGTAGGGTTGTTAGAATGTCTTGGCCGCCAAATTCTCCGGATCTGAACTTGATTGAACACATCTTGGACGCAAACTCCGCGCCCACAAAGGACTGGCCTGAAATTTACGGGAAATTGCGTGAGATGTGCCAGTGTATGTTGTGGAAATTCTGCTACGTTTCCCTGTGAATGAAAAGAGAGATGCGGTAGGAGGCATTGCTTCCTGAGCCAGCCGCGCAGCACTGCCCACGTGGGTATCGACCCGCGCGAGCTGAGACGGCGAGTATTAGCCCAGTCCACTGGCTCCGCTTGCAAGCCATTACCGCCGCGACGCAGTGAAACAGTGGTCCACGGCGCAACGGCACTACTCCAACATTACGAGACGGCAAGCCGCACTCGGACGCCGGAGTTAACACAGAGTGGGGCAAAGTGGCGGCGGCGTTTTTTGTGCCCGGCGCACCCTCTGGAGAGAGAGCCGCCTGTTTCCCACGAGCCAGCCGCCCCCGCAACGCGGCGCGACAAACGACACCACAGCTGCTGCCCTTCTGTGTAGGGGCGCTCTTCTTCGGAGCTGTCAACTTGCCAGCGCGACTCTTAATGTTTCCTTCTCCTCCGGCACACGTGGGTTAACTACACTGTGAGAAACTGGTGCTTCTGTGACGCAGAATTTTACTACGACGTCTGGAGTAAGGTGAAACATAGTTGTTATATGAATCTGGCAGCTAAAGTAGTCGTCGTACGCCACGAGGCGTTGATAGAAGGGAGACAGGAAAAGTAACCACTGCGGTAGGTAGTATTACTGTTAAAGAGAATGAGACCATCGTAACCAACAGTACACAGGTAGCCAATGTATTTAACAATCACTTCTTAAGTGTAGGAGAAAAAAATTGGTGACAATAGTTCCAAAGAAAAAGCCAGGGAATTCATGGAAGACTAAGTTCTGAAAAATTTTAGTCAAATTAAGTTTCATCTAACAACCTCTACTGAAAAAAGGAAAATTATTAAATCTTTGAAAATTAAATGTTCTGCTGGAGAAGATGACATCTCTAACAAGTTATTAAAACAATGTGGAGCAACTACAGCTGATGTTTTCAGTCACATATGTAATGTATCAGCCGGCCGCGGTGGCCCAGCGGTTATAGCTCTTCAGTCAGGAACCGCGCGACCGCTACGGTCGGAGGTTCGAATCCTGCCTCGGGCATGGGTGTGTGTGTGATGTCCTTAGGTTAGTTAGGTTTAGGTAGTTCTAAGTTCTAGGGGACTGATGACCACAGCAGTTAAGTCCCATAGTGCTCAGAGCCATTTGAACCATTTTCTAGGGGACTGATGACCTCAGATGTTAAGTCCCATAGTGCTCAGAGCCATTTGAACCATTTTTGTAATGTATCACTGACTCAGGGTATTTTTCCAGACAGGTTAAAATATGCCATTGTCAGGCCTCTCTACAAAAAGGGGGAAACGACAGATGTCAATAACTACCGGCCAGTATCCTTGCTTACAGCATTTTAAAAAATCTTTTAGAAAGTAATGTACTCAAGAGTGGTTAGCCATCTCATCAGTAATGGGATACTCAGTAAATCACAGTTCGGATTTCAGATATGCTGTTCCACTGAGACAGCAATATACAATTTCACTGTCCACATAATAGAGTCTTTAAATAGTAAAAATGTCACCAGTTGGAATATTCTGTGACGTATCCAAAGCATTTGACTGTGTGCACCATGACATTATGTTAGAGAAATTACAATTCTATAATATAAATGGAACAGCATATGAGTGGCTTAAGTCATATGTACAGAACAGGAAGGAAAAAGTTTCTTTATGTGCTTCAAGTGATTCAAAGGGGTTTTCCACTTCATCTAACTGGGGTGAAATTACATTAGGTGTTCTGCAAGGTTCGATCCTGGGTCCCCTCCTGTTCTTGATATATGTGAATGACCTCCCTCGTTATATGAAACAAGATGCTGAACTGACACAGTTTGCTGATGATACAAGCATAATTATTAATCCAGTAGAAGAAAGTCCGATAGAAAATGATACAAATAAGGTCTTTGGAAAAGTTATTAATTGGTTTTCTGCGATGGGCTTGCTCTTAACTTTTCAAAAACACAGTACATCCAGATTTCTGCTGCAAAAAGTACAGTTCCTTCAATAAATGTAACACATCGACAGAAGTTAGTAGACAGGGTAGAGCATATTAAGTTTTTGGGTGTACATATAGATGAGAATCTTAATTGGAAAATTCATATTTTAGATCTTCTAAAGCGACTAAGTTCAGTAACTCTTGCAATCAGAATAATTGCCAATTCTGAGGATGCAGAAATTAGTAAGCTAATATACTTTCCATACTTCCACTCTCTTATGTCATACGGAATAATATTCTTGGACAACGCAACACTTAGGCAAAAGGTATTCACTGCTCAAAAGAAAGTAGTTAGAATAATGTGTGGGGTTCATAGTCGTACATCTTGTAGGCATCTGTTTAAAAGGCTAGGAATTCTTACAACTGCTTCACAGTACATTTACTCAGTAATGACATTTTTTCTCAACAACATGGGCCAGTTTAAAAACAAGAGCGACATTCATGACTGCAACACCAGAAAAAAGAAAGACCTAAAGTATCCTTTACTTAACCTATCTTTGGCACAGAAAGGGGTAAAATATGCTGCTATAAAACTTTTTGATACAAGTTACAAGATGAAATAAACTGTGTGACGGACAGCAGTAATAGTTTTAGAAACAAATTGAAATCATACCTCTTTGACAACTCCTTCTATACCATAGATGAATTCTTGAATATGAGTAAATAAATCTGGAGATATAATACATGCATTTTGTGCCATTTAAGGGAATGGGATAGGTAATAGAAATATTTAGGTATAACACTATAATGTAAAAGAAAACCTTGTTTTCTGTGCGCATTTCTTGTGCATTTGACACGTTCCACATCTAACGGTTTTTCCGTGCTATTTATCAACGGAACACGTAACGAACCAACTAACTAACTGTGACGTGCATACAGACGGATATCTAACGTCACGAGACATGGCGACGTCGGCACACGGGACGAGCTGGTTAACGTGGTTTTGCGCTCTCAGCGCTCTCCAGTGGCAGTTGTCGGCTTTATCTGCCTTGCAAACCGTACAGTTTGTTCAAGAAAATTCTAACTTTAGCTCTGTTAAAACGCACACTCCCTCCCTTGTCCACATGCTAGTCACGTTCTTCTGTCTAGGTTATACATAAATAAAAACTTCAATACCCGTGGTCAATTTATAAGACAGAAAGGAAAGACACATGTTCAGTCAGTAGGGACAGCAGCTTATAAAACATCACTAAATCGAACAAATTCACTTCACACAGAGAACGCACTTATGTTTATGTAACATCGAATATTACAGAAATTATTTCTATTAGCTTCACAAGAAACTCTCACAACAGTGTAGAGATGCGAAGCTGAAAAAAAAAAAAATTCACCGACGAGACACGAACAGTATACCGGTTGACCCTCTGTTGGGTAGCCTTGCACAGCTACGAACTACACTACAGTGAAGCTCCGCAATGAGCGACCTTGTTTTTTTTATATTACGGTCTTCTAAAGGTTTTAATCTCCAAAATCTTATTAACTGGCGTTTAATTATAACAAATCCTAACAAGAACGACACATTTTGATGAAAATTCAATGTGCCATTGCCATAAAAGCGAAGAACAACTGAATATGAAAATTCTTTTACCACCAATATGACGATACCCTCCATTTTGTTACAGCGAATTGAACCAATAACCATTCCTTCTCGAGATATTCAATGCGTTGGTACTTAGAAACAGCATACATTCATAGAGTGTAGCTTATAACATAAAACCCACTAAAAATGGGCTTCTACTGGACTTGACAGATACAGTATGGCATCTTTTTTTCTCCATGTGACGTAGAGTGCGTTCTTGGTCCCTGTTGGTTCTACTTTACGTAGCACGTTACATCTACATCTACATCTACGTCTACGTGATTACTCTGCTGTTCACAATTAAGTGCCTGGCAGACGGTTCAATGAACCACCTTCAAGCTGTCTCTCTACCGTTCCACTCTCGAACGGCGCGCGGGATAAAACAGCACTTACATTTTTCTGTGCGAGCCCTGATTTCTCTTATTTTATCGTGATGATCATTTCTCCCTATGTACGTGGATGCCAACAGAATGTTTTCGCAATCGGAGGAGAAAACTGCTGATTGAAATTTCATGTGAATATCCCGTCGCAACGAGAAAGCGCTTTGTTAGAATGATTGCCACTCCAGTTCACGTATCATGTCTGTGACACTATCTCCCCTACTTCGCGATCATACAAAACGAGCCGCCCTTCTTTGAACCTGATCCGTATCCCACACCGCACAGCACTACTCCAGAATAGGGCGGATAAGCGTGGTGTAAGCAGTCTCTTTAGTAGATCTGTTGCACCTTCTAAGTTTCCGCCAATGAATCGCAGTCTTTCGTTTGCTCTACCCAAAACATTATCGATGTGATCGTTCCAACTTAGGTTATTTGTAATTGTAATCCCTAAGTATTTAGTTGAATTTACAGCCTTTAGATTTGTGTGACTTATCGCGTAATCGAAATTTAGCGGATTTCTTTTAGTACTCATGTGAATAACTTCACACTTTTCTTTATTCAGGGTCAATTGCCACTTTTCGCACCACACAGATATCTTATCTAAATCATTGTGCAATTCGTTTTCGTCATCTGATGATTTTACAAGACGGTAAATGGCAGTATCATATACAAACAATCTAAGACGGCTACTCACATTGTCTCCTACGTCGTTAATATAGATAAGGAACCATAAAGGACCTATAACACTTCCTTGGGGAACGCCGGATATTACTTCTGTTTTACTCGATGATTTTCCGTCTATTACTACGAACTGTGAACTTTCTGACAAGAAATCACGAATACAGTCGCACAACCGAGGCTATATTCCACAGGCACACAGTTTAGTTAGAAGGCGCTTGTGAGGAACGGTGTCGAAAGCCTTCTGAAAATCTAAAAATATGGCGTCAATTTGACATCGCTTGTCGATAGCACTCATTACTTCATGAATGTAACGAGCTAGTTGTGTTGCACAAGAACGATATTATCTGAATCCGTGCTGACTATATGGCAATAAATCGTTCTCTTCGAGGTACTTCATAATGTTCGAATACAGTATATGTTCTAAAACCCTACTGCAAATCGATTTTAGTGATATAGGCCTGTAATTCAGCGGATTACTCCTACTTCCCTGTTTGGGTATTGGTGTGACATGAGCAATTTTCCAGTCTTTAGGTACGTATCTTTCTGTGAGCGAGCTGTTGTATGTAATTGCTAAATCTGGAGCTATTTTAGCGCATAGTCTGAGAGGAACCTGATTAGTATACAATCTGGCCCGGAGGCCTTGCCTTTATTAAGTGATATCTAGGATATCTACTTCTACGTTTCTCATCTTGGCAGTTGTTCTTGATTGGAATTCAGGAATATTTACTTCATCTTCTTTGGTGAAGGAGTTTCGGAAATCCGTGTTTAATAACTCTGCTTTAGTGGCACTGTCATCAGTGACTTCACCGTTGTTATCGCGCCGTGAAGGTACTGATTGCGTCTTGCCACTGGCGTGTTTTATGTATGACCGGAATGTCTTTGGGTTTTCTGCCAGATTTGTCGTTGTGGAAATTATTAAAAGCATCTCGCATCGAAGTACGCGCCATATTTCGAACTTCTGTAAAACTTTGCCAATCTTGGGGATTTTGCGTTCTTTTAAATTTGGCACGCTTTTTTCGTTGCTTCTGCAACAACGACCCGACCCGTTTTGTGTATCATGGGGGATCAGTACAATCACTTATTAATTTATGTGGTATATATCTCTCAATTGCTGTCGATACTATCTCTTTGAAAACATTCCACAACTTTTCTACACTTACATGATCAGATCGGTAGGAGTGGAGACCGTCTCTTAAAAAGGCGTTAAGAGCATTTTTATCAGCTTTTTTTAAATAGATATGCTTCGCGTTTCTTTTTGATGGTTGTAGGAGTTACGGTATTCAGCCTAGCAGCAACTGCCTTGTGGTCGCTAATCCCTGTATTCGTCACGATACTCGCTATTTGTCCAGGATTATTTGTTGCTAAGAGGTCGAGTATGCATTTGCAACCATTTACGCTTCGAGTGGGCTCATGAACTAATAGTTCAAAATAATTTTCTGAGAAACCATTCAGTACAATTTCGGATGACGTTTTATGCCTGCCGCGGGCTTTAAACGTATAATTTTTCCAGCATATCGAGGGTAGATTGAAGTCACCACCAAATATAATTGTATGAGTGGGGTACGTATTTGAAATGGGACTCAAATTTTCTTTGAACTGTTCAGCAAGTATGTCTTCTCAGTCGGGGCATCGGTAAAACGATTCAGTTAATAATTTAGTCCGATTGTCAGGTATAACCTCTACCCACACTATTTCACATGAACTATCTACTTCAATTTCACTGCAAGACAAACTACCTCTGACAGCAATAAATACTCCACCACGAACTGAATTTAATCTATCCTTTCTGAACACTGTTAGATCATTTGAAAAAATTTCGGCTGAACTTATTTCCGACTTTAGCCAGCTCTCTGTACCTGTAACTATTTGAGCTTCAGTGCTTTCTATTAGGGCTTGGAGCTCTGGTTCTTTCCCAACACAGCTACGACAATTTACAACTACAATACCAATCGTTTCTGCAACTACCTTACTGTGTTTTACCTGCCCACTTTCTGACGGACGCCACTTCTGTGCTTCCCCAGAGATCCTCTAACCTAAAAAACCGCCCAGTCCCTTCCATATAGACCCCGCTACCCGTGTAGCCGCCTCCTGTGTGTAGTGGACTCCTGACCTATTAAGCAGAACCCGGAAACCCACCACCCGATGGCACAAGTCGAGGAATCTGCAGCCCACACGGTCACAGAACCACCTGAGACTCTGATTCAGGCCCTCGACTGGGCTCTGCACCAAAGGACCACAGTCGGTTCTACCGACGATGCTGCAGATGGTGAGCTCCACCTTAATCTCGGAAGAAAGACTGGCAGTCTTTACCATTTCCGCTAGCCGCCCGAGACCAGACAGAACCCGCTCCGATCCAAAGCGACACACGTCATTGGTACCGATATGAGCCACCACCTGCAGTTGGCTGCACCCTGTACTCTTCATGACATCCGGAAGCACCCTTTCCACATCCGGAATGACTCCCCCCACTGTGCACACGGGGTGCACACTGGCTTCCTCCCCCTCCTTGGCAGCCATGTTCCTAAGAGGCCCCACTACGCGTCTAACGCTGGAGCTCCCAACCACCAGCAAACCCACCCTCTGTGAATGCCCAGACCTTGCGGGCCGAGAAGCTTCCTCTGGAATGGGGTGGACGACTGCATCCGGCTCAGAGAAATCGTCAGCAACAGATAACGCCTGAAACCTGTTGGTCAAACGAACCGGGGAGGCCCTACGATCGGCCCCACGGAAAGTTTTCCGCTGCCTGCCAGACTTTGGAATGATCTCCCACTCGACCACTGGTGAGGGGTCAGCCTCAGTGCAGGCAGTACCCCTGGAGGTCACAGCAGTGGACCGATCGGAGGACACGTGGGACGTGCTCGAAGTCCCTCGCATCCCCGCATCCGATCCCCCACAGTGACGCCTCTTGGCAGCAGCCTCAAGCTGTGTGACGGAAGTCAACGCAACCTGGAGCTGTGAGCGAAGGGTCGCCAGCTCAGCTCGCATCTGTACACAACAATCACAGTTCCTATCCATTACTGCACACCTCCTGTTTGAAGCTCGTAAAATATGTAACAAGCGAATGGTGTACTCGCCTTAGTAGTAGCAGGAACTAGCGATGCGCTCTTGCTGATGGTCTAACTGACACTCCTATTCAAGTGTACTGTGATGGTTGTAAAACGAAATGAATAAAATCATTTTTTCAGCATGCGTTATTTTTTCTTAAATTTTTGTTTACAAATTTTCGCCATCACCTTAGCATAGCTAGTTTCGGGGACTAGAGTAATGAGGATACTCTGATTTTTCATATTAACCTCCTCACTTACCTTACTCACTGAGCTACAATGACTGCTTACTGCCTGCACGTCTATATAAACTCTTAAATGATACGAGGGGGTCTGGAAAAAGATAGAAAAATTTTGTTATATATATTGTCACAGAGGAAGGCGATAAGCACAGTCACGGTAGTGTAGTGGTTATGACATTAGACTGTTGCGTGGAGAGTCGTGAGTTGAAAACTCACCTAAACTGTAAAATTTCTATATTCGGTTCGAGTACATTTTAGAAGTATCCACAAACGGCAAGAATCCTTGTACTGGAATGCTCTGTAGCTGTATACAGGGTGTCCCAGCTATCTTGTCCACCCAAAATATCTCTGGAACAATAACAGCTATTGGCAAACGACTTTCACCGGTATCAATGTAGAGCTGGGGCTCATGAATGTACATATTTGGAAACATTCTAAAACGAAAGCATATGTGTTTTTTAACACAAACTTATGTTTTTTTTTTAAATGGACCTCCTATATTTTTTCTTCAGCAATCCATAGCATGACAAATCACATACACAATGGCGTTGATTGCATCGCAATATTCCCATTACATCCCGAGATATTAAGACGCGAAGTTGACGCTTGAAACACCCGACATGCGCTGCTAGCGCACGTCCTGAGGCTCAGGCGTGAACCCCATGCTGCCCGTAATCGCGATGTGATTGACATGCGTAATCACAATTCCATACTTATCAAGAGGTCCGAAACGAATAATACGGTCTGCTGCCATCCTGCATTAACGTCGTACATTCCAGCAGGTATTTACCCCATAGGTTAGGGGTGATGCGGTTCTGTTACATATCTGTGTACCGCAACGTTAGTCACAAACTTAACTTCGCTTATCGTTAATCCGTTACTAAAAAGGTAATGCCATTCAACGTTAAAACTTTACTTTACCGTAGATCTAGCGCAAGTGACAGTTAATCATTCACTCGTAATAGTAAAATTCATGTTGATGGTTTTAGTGAAACGAGCAAGTGGACTAAAAGTTTTACCGTTGTTTACGTAAAAATGTTTTGATTTGGGAAGTTCAGGTAGGACATAGAAGATGAATGTAAACATGTTTAACCAATTAGTTTTATTATCACATAATTATCAATGTTATCTTTATCTAATGCGTTAAATGACAAATTGTTGCAAACAAATGTTTCTTAACATCACTGGGTAAAATGGCCTTTTGTAGAAACTTTCACTGTGATATCAGCACTACATACTAAACATAGCGTTCACATCTCATGCTCAAAGTGATGCCCATTGGCTTCCATACATAGGGTCACTCTGCGGATGAAGGATGCCCTACTTCGTGCTACTGTTTCCTCTTTGATGGCTGTACAAGCATCAATAATGCGTTGCTTCATGTCCTCTGGTGTTGTTGGTTCATGTTGGTAAACAGCATCCTTCACTGCTCCCCAAAGAAAATAATCCAGCGGTGTAAGGTCCGGAGATCGGGCAGGCCACCTAACTGGGCCACCTCGTCCAATCCACCTACCAGGGAACTTACAGTTCAGAAGTCGTCGTGCTCGTAAGGCGTTATGTGCAGGGCATCCGTCATGCTGATACCACATGACCATTCTCCGGTTCAGAGGTACGGTGTACAAGAGAACAGGAAGATTGTGTCGTATAAATCTGGAGTATTGCCTGCCATTTTGGATGCCATTTATAAAGAAAGGTCCGATAATGGTATCTCCAATAATCCCACACCAAACATTAACTTTCCACGGACGTTGATGCTCTACCTGACGGAGCCATTTTGGATTGTCTGCGGACCAATAATGCATATTCCTCATATTGCCAATTCCTTTGTTGGAGAATGATGCCTCGTCGGTAAAGAGAGCATCTGCAAAAAAATTTGGATTAGTCAGAAGTTTTTGCTGAGCCCTCCGACAAAATGTTACCCTATTGCGGAAGTCATTTCCATGAAGATCCTGGTGTAAATGAACATGGTATCGATGAAATTTATGACGTTTAAGAATACGCTGTGCACTTGATTTCGACACACCAACTTCACGTTCAATCTGACGGGTGCTGATTTGAGAATTCACAGCTATGGTAGCGAGCACAGCAACTTCAGCACGTTCATCTGTGCGTGATCTAGGACGATGTCGAGGTCTTGGGTTTAAGCTTCCCGTTTCAAGTAGACGAGATGTGAGACGACCAAACATCCGGCGCGAAGGCGATGGCTTGTCAGGGAATCGTCTTCTGTACAGTCGTTCTGCCTGAACAGCATTTCGTCCACCTACAACAGGGTACAGTACACGTATGTAGAGTAGGGTAGAAAACAGACATATTAACTTAATAATCATAATGTTCGCTAACAGTACTATCAACAAACAAGCAATATCATAACGTACACTCCTGGAAATTGAAATAAGAACACCGTGAATTCATTGTCCCAGGAAGGGGAAACTTTATTAACACATTCCTGGGGTCGGATACATCACATGATCACACTGACAGAACCACAGGCACATAGACACAGGAAACAGAGCATGCACAATGTCGGCACTAGTACAGTGTATATCCACCTTTCGCAGCAATGCAGGCTGCTATTCTCCCATGGAGACGATCGTAGAGATGCTGGATGTAGTCCTGTGGAACGGCTTGCCATGCCATTTCCACCTGGCGCCTCAGTTGGACCAGCGTTCGTGTTGGACGTGCAGACCGCGTGAGACGACGCTTCATCCAGTCCCAAACATGCTCAATGGGGGACAGATCCGGAGATCTTGCTGGCCAGGGTAGTTGACTTACACCTTCTAGAGCACTTTGGGTGGCACGGGATACATGCGGACGTGCATTGTCCTGTTGGAACAGCAAGTTCCCTTGCCGGTCTAGGAATGGTAGAACGATGGGTTCGATGACGGTTTGGATGTACCGTGCACTATTCAGTGTCCCCTCGACGATCACCAGTGGTGTACAGCCAGTGTAGGAGATCGCTCCCCACACCATGATGCCGGGTGTTGGCCCTGTGTGCCTCGGTCGTATGCAGTCCTGATTGTGGCGCTCACCTGCACGGCGCCAAACACGCATACGACCATCATTGGCACCGAGGCAGAAGCGACTCTCATCGCTGAAGACGACACGTCTCCATTCGTCCCTCCATTCACGCCTGTCGCGACACCACTGGATGCGGGCTGCACGATGTTGGGGCGTGAGCGGAAGACGGCCTAACGGTGTGCGGGACCGTAGTCCAGCTTCATGGAGACGGTTGCGAATGGTCCTCGCCGATACCCCAGGAGCAACAGTGTCCCTAATTTGCTGGGAAGTGGCGGTGCGGTCCCCTACGGCACTGCGTAGGATCCTACGGTCTTGGCGTGCATCCGTGCGTCGCTGCGGTCCGGTCCCAGGTCGACGGGCACGTGCACCTTCCGCCGACCACTGGCGACAACATCGATGTACTGTGGAGACCTCACGCCCCACGTGTTGAGCAATTCGGCGGTACGTCCACCCGGCCTCCCGCATGCCCACTATACGCCCTCGCTCAAAGTCCGTCAACTGCACATACGGTTCACGTCCACGCTGTCGCGGCATGCTACCAGTGTTAAAGACTGTGATGGAGCTCCGTATGCCACGGCAAACTGGCTGACACTGACGGCGGCGGTGCACAAATGCTGCGCAGCTAGCGCCATTCGACGGCCAACACCGCGGTTCCTGGTGTGTCCGCTGTGCCGTGCGTGTGATCATTGCTTGTACAGCCCTCTCGCAGTGTCCGGAGCAAGTATGGAGGGCCTGACACACCGGTGTCAATGTGTTCTTTTTTCCATTTCCAGGTGTGTATTTCCCGTCAACGTACATTCTCCATAGATCAGCAGCATTTCTACCATCTCTTCATGTGTGTACATTATACTGTACAGTATAAGTTCCACAACACAACGTTTATTCACAATGTGTACTACCTCCGTGCCGTCACTAGATTATTCTGTTGCATGACTACACCGGCAAGCGGTGTACTGCACGCCAAAGCAACAACAAATGGGATGCTCGGAGGGTGGTGGAGTACAGGAGTTTGCATGGGTCGCAAGTCATAAACAAGGCGAAGTGGTAACTGTGGCAGTAGTGGGAACTACGTTGGACACTTGACTAAGTAGAGCCAGGCCCTGTGCGACAGGCACAATGGGTCATATAACGCATTAGATAAACCTTATTTTGGGTGTGCAGGATAAATAAGACAACCTGACAGGTGTACACCGATCGGTACTGGTTCATATTGTGTACGTAGATACGTAAAACGTGCAAGAGGGAAACCATTATGTGCTTACGAGAGTTGATGGCAGCAGACCGTATTATTCGTTTCGGACCTCCTGATAAGTATGGAGGTGTGATTACACATGTCAATCACATCGTGATTGGCCGGCCGCGGTGGTCTAGCGGTTCTAGGCGCTCAGTCCGGAACCGCGCGACTGCTACGGTCGCAGGTTCGAATCCTGCCTCGGGCATGGATGTGTGTGATGTCCTTAGGTTAGTTAGGTTTAAGTAGTTCTAAGTTCTAGGGGACTGATGACCACAGATGTTAAGTCCCATAGTGCTCAGAGCCATTTGAACCACATCACAATTACGGGCAGCATGGGGTTCACGCCTGAGCCTCAGGACGTGCGCTACCAGCGCATGTCGGGTGTTTCAAGCGTCAACTTCGCGTCTCAGTATCTCGGGATGTAATGGGAATATTGCGATGCAATCAACGCCATTGTGTATGTGCTTTGTCATGCTATGGATTGCTGAAGAAAAAATATAGGAGGTCCATTTAAAAAAAAACATAAGTTTGTGCTAAAAAACACATATGCTTCCTTTTTTTGAATGTTTCCAAATATGTACATACATTGATACCGGTGAAAGTCGTTTTCCAATAGCTGTTATTGTTCCAGAGATTTTTTGTGTGGACAAGATAGCTGGTAAACCCTGTATGTACCGTATGTGTTCTGGCCGGAGGCAGTTCGCTCCGCGCTCTTGTATGTGCAAGGTTTCCCAAGGACGTTAATAACGGATCGAGGGAAAGTTTTTCTGTCGAATCTTGTGACAGAGAGAAACCGTCAGTGTAACATTACTCATCACATGACGACTGCCTACCATCCGCAAACTAACGGGCTTACTGAACGCCTTAATAAGATCTTGGCCGACATGCTATCAATGTTCGTCAATGTTGATCAGAGCAACTGGGAAGAGGTGCTACCTTTCGTGACGTTTGCCTACAATACCGCCAAGCAAGACACCACAGGGCTTACACCATATTTGCCGGTGCATGGGCGTGAGGCGACGACGACGATGGACACCGTGTTTCCGTTACATCCTGATGACGTAGACGACGTCCACATCGGCCAGGTGTCAACCACAGCTGAGGAAGCTCGGCCGTTAGCTCGACTCCGCACGCTGCAGGCTGAAGAAAACGATCGCCGAAGGTATGGCGCGAGCCACCGCCCTGTTGTCTACCAGCCTGGTGACCTCGTCTGGATCTTCACTCCTGTTCGGAAGGTCGGTCTCTCTGAGAAGCTCCTCAGGTGCTACTTTCCACGTAATAAGGTTCTAAGAGTGCTGTCTGATGTTACATATGAAGTTGGAAGATTTCGACCCCGACGCAAGACGACGAAGGATCAGAGATACGGTCCACGTCCTTCGAATGAAGCCCTATGAGGATTGTGCAACCCAGGGTAAATTCGAAGCTCCAGCGTCAGGCAACAAGCGGAATGGTTGTTTTCGACATCCAACGCGTGAATCAGCATTATTGGAAGTGGGACCACATTTGCATTGTCAAACTCATTCATTTGACTATTGAAAATGAAGAATCATATTTCTTATTAATCTTGAAGAACTTTCGATGAATTTCCAGTGATACTACAGTGCCGAAACGAACAAATTTTATGACTTCCCGATATTGTACTTCGCCTATTTGAACGAAAGATATACCAAAACGACTACCTCAAGAAGTCCTATAATGATCGCTGGTCCACATTGCAAACTTGATGTATATGACTTACGTTATTGCTCAACATGTAGCAACATCTCTGGGTCAGCCCGCGATATTTTCGTTTGCCCCTTGACACACGACCCTCCCCTCATGTATGGGAGGTAGGATTTGTTTAAGGAGAGCTTACTGAAACAATTACTTTCCTAAGTTGAAAATATGTTCCATCATTATCCAGGGGTAAGAAGAAATATCGATACTCAAACAGAAGGGAAAAGTGCAACCATGAAGTGCCATTTGATCTTGAGAATGGAAGACAAGAGGTCTTTTTGGAGGTCTGCAGCCATGAAGCACTTACGCAAAGTATGTCTGTCTAGATCGCAGTCTATTTCTTCAGATTGATAAGGCATTTCGGCAGACTGCCATCATCGTATCAATAACTTGAAGACTCAGTATATCTCATTATGTCGAATAGTACATGACCCGTGATGACTGGGTGTTGTATGCTGTCCTTAGGTTAGTTAGGTTTAAGTATTTCTAAGTTCTAGGGTACTGATGACCATAGCTGTTAAGTCCCATAGTGCTCAGAGCCATTTGAACCATTTTTTAGTACATGACCGTACCAAGTATAAATGGACACTCGATATGATATTGTACTATTTGACGTTATACGATGTATGAATCTTTAAGTTTTTGATCTGATGATGATTATTTGCCTAATCGCGTTATCCATTTGATGTCAATTTTTGTATAAGTGCCACCTGATCTGCTAGATGGCGAAAGAATGAGAAGAACGTTATCAGATCTCCCTGCTCAAAACTCGAGATAGTTGCTCAGCAAGACAAATAACTGGCGAACTTTAGACTGCATCGCCCTGCAAACAAAATGATGTTAGAGAGGGCTTACCGTCCATCACCCCCACAACCCCCCCCCCCCTTCCCAGATTTTTTTCCTACGTCAAAGCGTACCCTACTTATTGACGACATTACAGTTCTGAGAGACAATAGCAACACATTTTTACGTACACACCTTCGCGTGTTCCGTTGAACCACGCAATGCACATGTGCGTGACATATACTATAGATTCGTGTCCACACACACACGCGACAGCAAACAGTGTCGCCACGTCATGTATTTAATTCTTTTATAGCAGTGACCCAGTTTCAACGTTTTTGTACCAAGAAGTTTTACATTTCTTGCAATATGTTTTATTAACTTTTGGCCCAATGTTAGTGGCGGGTAAAACTTAAGAACCGGTAATTATTCCCTTGATAACCGTACCGAACAAAGTGCAAGAGCTCGTTCAGTCATTATATTGGTACGAAAGCAGTGAAATTCCCAACAATACTGTAAAGTGAGGTGTATAACATTTTAAGACAGATATCTAGTAAATACGTACATAAAGAATGAAACATCGCGAACGGCTCTATACAGACACTTGAAAACAGTGAGAAACGACTGCAGTGACGTGGAAATCAGCCGTAAGTATGCTCGCATGACAACTGAAATTTAGATATTATGATGCATTCTTCGCACATTTTGCACGGCAGAAGAATATTTCGAAGACCATTAAAAGACACGATTTAACTTGGCAGTTACACATCAGCGTCGCCTACACCAAAGAAACGAGAAACAACTAGGACTTAAGTTGCAACGTTGCTCTTCAATACCCTAGCCAGAAATAATTTTTTTACCTATCAAAACACAGTCGCACTCGCAGCAGTTACAGCTTGCTGAGATGTTCACTGTCGCCATCATGACCACACATTCACTGCTGGATAACACTTCTTCATCTATAGAGCTACACTCACCTATATGCTCGTGCACATAATTTGCCTTCTTTCACGTCTTCGCCTTCCATTTTACTTTTTCATTGCACGCTGAAGAACTAGTAGTTTTTCCAACAGTTTTCGCTTAAAAGTCCCTGTCTGTCTCACTGACTTAAGTCTAAACTAGTAACATTGACTAGAGGCGATGAGTAGCGTGCCACTCATTGAAACGTCGCGGCATTTAGACAAACTCGCTCGGCTGGAAACCGGAGTGCTTTCTATATGCTCTGTTATGTTCTTCCACTCGTTGTTACTTATCCACTGCGGACGCAACATCACCAGGGAAACGAAGATGGTCCAGATATGTTCGATGAACAAGAATTCCTTCTTCGTTTCTCCTAAGTGAGGACCTGAAAACGCCAACAGGACAGGTGACAATAGCTTTGGGGACGGGAAATGTCTTTGTCTGAGTCTTCTTTCCATTTTGAATTTCATACAGTCCTAATCAAGTCCAACAGACTCTTTAGCACTGGTGTAGGTACTCTTCAGTACATTAAGTAGAGCGAACCGAAGCGTCATTCTTCAAATGCTGTCATTACAGACTTCGTTTTAGAGGAGTTATATGCTTTGGTACTAAAAATTTCCATATAGTGTGGTGTGCCAAACCATACTCATAGCTCCTATCTGCAATTTTCTTCACGCCTTACAAATGGTTCGTTATAAGAGATTACCAGTGCCTAAAAGAGAAAATCAAAGTTACTTTCAGTTCCTTGGGTGCATTTTGAGAAAGGAAGAGGATAATTTAGAAAAGACCATCTTACAAGGCGAAATCGAAGGCAGAAGGCTACGAGGAAGAGCAGCAACTAGATGTTTGCATCAAGCCAAGAAGACTGTCGGCCTGCCTCTTTACATTACAACAAAGGGGAGCTAAGGATCGCAGTGGATGGAGACATCGAATTGAAGATTCAGTTACATAAGAGGTGGACAAAGAAATAAGGTCACGACCGTCAGCAGCGAGTAAACCCACCAATAATCATGATAATGATGATGATGTTGATGATAAGAGAAAACCTACCACTGCTTTGAAACTAAAATCTCTGAATTAGGGGTTAGATCTTGGAATTTACCTAAATGCAATTAAGGAGTAGGTATCAGTTGTGTCAAATTTGTGGCTTTTTAGCTTTGACTTGTTGATCAGTCTGAGGCTGGCGACACTTATCAAAAACTATTTCTCTAACGTAGTTGTCCAGAGGCTTCATCTGAGAACTTCTCAAGACTTTGCCCACCAACTGCATGTTCAGTTGGGAAAGATTTGTGAAGACGTCCCGTATACGGGTCAAGAGCCGCAATGGGATTGAGATCTGATGGCGCTGATGATCGCGTCATTTAGTGCTGTTATACAATAATCACATCTGGAACCTGATGATGACCCAAACGTCGAAACCAGTTACATCTGTAGAAGACTGCGCTTAGGAATCGAAATAACATTTTTTATAACAACTGACAAAATCTGACGCTCCACCAGCATAGCTGTATGACTAACTAAAAACGAGTAGCAAAGTGTTAGAGATCAAAGATAAAACATTGGTCTAAATGAAAACAGGTGAGATAATGCCCATTTCAGTGACTTCATGGGCGATGTAAGTGAACTTAGAAACTTACGTTTGGTTCCGTTCTGACTGAAAACAGACATTTCAAGGTTTTTGGAGCGTACATCACTGGCAGAGCTCAATTAAAATCGCTAGGACAATAAATAGATCAGATGTTAGGTATAAGACCTGTTGCTGGTTGAGCTAATGAGAGTAACTTACTGCCAATATTGCAAAGTGAACCGTACCACCTAGGATTCCATCTAGAAGTCATTTTGCGATTTTGCATGAAACGTGTTGCTGGTTTTCAGTCGAACGGTGAGCCAAAATTTTTACACAGGATGAGCAAAAAGAAACTGGCCAGGAAAATATGTATAATACTGACGCAGAACAGACCGTTGGCAAAGAACAGAAGAACTTCTAATCACAGAAAATGTTGGAAATCGTAATTTCGATGCACAATCGGTTGCTGACACATTTCTGCGCATGCACGTCTCCCGTATGCTCAATCCCAAGTACTTAGGTGTGTCATTACGCTTGGATGAGTGAGAGGAACAGACGTGTTTAGTGACCAGCTGGATGCAACACAAAATGCTGGTCACGATATGACAGCCCGTGTTCATTGTCGAGTGTTATCCGAAGCACGATTCATGGAAAAAGCGCGCAAAACTTTTTAAAGTTGGTAGTATTTTGGAAAAGCCTCCATCAAAGTTTGCAAAGAATGACTTAGAGCCAAATGGTGCGAAACGGGCTCTATTCCGAATAAAAACTCGTATCCACCCGAAAGAGTTCGAACAGCAGTAAACATTGCTCGTGTGAATATACAGGGTGGTCCATTGATAGTGACCGGGCCAAATATCTCAAACGAAAAAACTACAAAGAACGAAACTCGTCTAGCTTGAAGGGGGAAACCAGATGGCGCTATGGTTGGCCCGCTAGATGGCGCTACCATAGGTCAAACGGATATCAACTGCATTTTTTTAAGTAGCTACCCGTATTTTTGATTACATATTCGTGTAGTACGTAAAGAAATATGAATCTTTTAGTTGAACCACTTTTTTGACTTTGTGATAGATGGCGCTGTAATAGTCACAAACGTATAAGTACGTGGTATCACATCACATTCCGCCAGTGCGGACGGTATTTACTTCGTGATACATTACCCGTGTTAAAATGAACCATTTACCAATTGCGGAAAAGGTCGATATCGTGTGGATTTATGGCTATTGTGATCAAAATGCCCAACGGGCGTGTGCTATGTATGCTGCTCGGTATCCTGGACGACATCATCCAAGTGTCCGGACCGTTCGCCGGATAGTTACGTTATTTAAGGAAACACCAAGTGTTCAGTCACGTATGAAACGTCAACCACGACCTGCAACAAATGATGATGCCCAAATAGGTGTTTTAGCTGCTGTCGCGGCTAATCCGCACATCAGTAGCAGGCAAATTGCGCGAGAATTGGGAATCTCAAAAACGTCGGCTTTGAGAATGCTACATCAACATCGACTGCACCCGTACCATATTTCTATGCACCAGGAATTGCATGGCGACGACTTTGAACGTCGTGTACAGTTCTGCCACTGGGCACAAGAGAAATTCCTGGACGATGACAGATTTTCTGCACGCGTTCTATTTAGCGACGAAACGTCATTCGCCAACAGCGGTAACTTAAACCGGCATAATATGTACTATTGGGCAACGGAAAATCCACGATGGCTGCGACAAGTGGAACATCATAGACCTTGGCGGGTTAATGTATGGTGCGGCATTACGGGAGGAAGGATAATTGGCCCCCAGTTTTTCGATGGCAATCTAAATGGTGCAATGTATGCTGATTTCCTACGTAATGTTCTACCGATGTTAGTAGAAGATGTTTCACTGCATGACAGAATGGCGATGTACTTCCAACATGATGGATGTCCGGCACATAGCTCGCGTGCCTTTGGAGCGGTATTGAATAGCATATTTCATGACAGGCGGATTGGTCGTCGAAGCACCATACCGTGGCCCGCACGTTCACCGGATCTGACGTCCCCGGATTTCTTTCTGTGGGGAAAGTTGGAGGATATTTGCTATCGTGATCCACCGACAACGCGTGACAATAGCGCATTGTCAATGCATGAGCGAACATTACGGAAGGTGAACTACTCGCTGTTGAGAGGAATGTCGTTACACATATTGCCAAATGCATTGAGGTTGACGGACATCATTTTGAGCATTTATTGCATTAATGTGGTATTTACGGGTAATCACGCTGTAATAGCGTGCGTTCTCAGAAATAAGTTCACAAAGGTACATGTATCACATTGGAACAACCGAAATAAAATGTTCAAACGTACCCGCGTTGTGTATTTTAATGTAAAAAGCCTACCTGTTACCAACTGTTCGTCTAAAATTGTGTGCCATATGTTTGTGACTATTACAGCGCCATCTATCACAAAGCGAAAAAGGTGGTCCAACTAAAACATTCATATTTCTTTACGTACTACACGAATATGTAACAAAAAAATGGGGGTTCCTATTTGCAGAAAACGTAGTTGATACCTGTTTGACCAATGGTAGCGCCATCTAGCGGGCCAACCATAGCGCCATCTGGTTTCCCCCTTCAAGCTAGACAAGTTTCGTTCTTTCCACTTTGGCCCGGTCACGATCAATGGACCACCCTGTATACGTGTATGTGGGAATTACGATATCGTCGTGTGGAAACATTATCATGAAAATGATCTGCATCTGTATCCTTACAAATTTACAGGTGTGTATGAATTAAAAAGCGTCCAGACAAACTTGCGCGTGTTGAGTTCCGCCAGAGCTTTCTGATTGGAGTCGAATAAGGGGATCTATGGGTCCTGAATTTTTTCATTTCTTCAGGTTAAGCCCAGTTGAGCCTGTCAGAGCATGTGAACTCACAGAACATAGCGCCATTATGCACCCGAAAATCCCCACCGGTGCTTAGAAGACCTGCTGCATAATCTCAAGACTGGTGTCAGCATCGTACTTCGACTCACTCACCAAACTGCTTATGGTAAGCGGTATGTCCTGAAATTACCGAATCCGTAAGTGGATAAACTCACAAAAGATGAACGACTTTGAGGATATTTTCAGCAAGACGGAGCAACAGCACATATCGCCTTGAAAATCTCGTCACGGGGGTACGGCGTGTTCGGTGATGAGAGGACAGTCAGCAGAGACAGTGTAACGTCCTGGCCACGTCGACCCCTGTGCATTTAGCCTGTGTGGATAATTGAAGGGTGAGGTCCGTTCAAATAATTCATCACACACAGGAAGAGCCACAGCAGAATATCGAAACGCTGTTGCTGCTACCGCTCAGACAGATCTGCTGCGGGTCTGTCACAGTCTGGTAAATCAAGTTTAGTCCTGCATCAGCGTCAAAGGCTGCAATTTCCAGCATCACCTGTGGTGTTCATTAACAAGGGTCAATCCTGCGTCAGTCTTATTGTAAATTTTTTCCAGGCTACTTTTATTTTCCCATCTAGTGTCAGAGTATATCTCGAAAAGATCCGAAAAATAATGCCACATGACTTATGTTTCAATGAATGATGAGCATGAAAGTTCGTCCTTGGATGTTGACACCCACTTAGTCACATTAAAAACATGTAACGCTTCGCGGAACAGACGAAATGTAAACCATACGGAGGGAGTTAAGTTAGTTAGTAAGCAACATGATCAATGTATCATTTTGCACGGTAGATCGTAATGATGTGGAACGAGACATTATGGATTCAAATCGGAAATTAATTTATAGGTACGGCAACATTCTGAACCTCTCTAACTTTTTTTTTACAAAAGGAAAGAAAGAGGATATACAGATGTGAGTTATTAATTCCCAGCCACCACCTTCCACACAATGGAATAATAGAAATTCTCCTACCGAACAGAAGCAGCTATCAGGGAGAAACTTTTTCAGTTAGCTGTCAAATTTTACTTTTCTGTCTGTCCAACATTTTGTATCACAATGGACAAAAAATATTATTGAAGTATTTTGCACCTGTTTTCGTGCTAAAGACAACCTAAATATAGAGTAATGAATGTCATTTTTTCCTTCTGGTACTATAAATATACACCTCACTGTTCCTCTTAAACTGAAATGGATTATTTACAACAAACGTCGTGGGGAAATAAATATACTGAGAAGCAGTAGTCAGAATGGCCAACTCCTTAAACAGTTGTCTGCAAGATGGTCGTCGGTGAGTACCACATATTATTCTCACAGCACGTTTTTGCGCAATGAAGACTTTCTTCCCCCAAGATTTGTTACCCCAGAACACTATTCAATATGATGTTATCGAATGAAAATGTGTGAATTATGGCAATTTATTGATTTGTCTCTCCCCCAGATATGCAATGATTTTAAGCGCAAATGTGGCCGAACTAAGTTGTTGCAGTAGTTCAAAAATCTGTTTTTTTTTTCGATTTAAATTCTCATCAATATGGGCCTCTAAGAATTGTGAAGTTTCCACGCTATTTATTATTTCCTCACCATGTGTTACACTTATCATTGTTGTAGTACCTCTGCATGTGTAGAACTGAATATATTGGGTCGTTTTAAAATTGAGTGTCAGACCATTCACACAAAACCAGCCGATGATACTTTTAAGAACTTTGTTTACCATTTCTTCTGTTTCTGTATGTATGCTTGGATTCATTACAATACTAGTGTCATCTGCAAAAGAACTAATTCTGCTTGTTATATACTAGACAGAAGATCGTTTATACGTATGAGCAACAGTAATGGGTCCAAGATCAAACCTTGGGGAACACCATCCGTGATTTCTCCCCAGCCAGAATTATGTCCCTGGACTCTATTGCTTGCATTACTAAGTACAACTTTCTGCATATTTTTGGTTGGCTGTGCTATCAATCCCATAAAACGTTAATCTAGGAGAATACTGTGATTCACACAGTCAAATGGCTTACAGAAGTCGCAGGAAATACCAGCCATTGCTGTTTTATAATTTAATGCTTGTAAAATCTACATCTACATTCATACTCTGCAAGCCACCAACGGTGTGTGGCGGAGGGCACTTTACGTGCCACTGTCATTAGCTCCCTTTTCTGTTCCAGTCGCGTATGGTTCGCGGGAAGAACGACTGTCTGAAAGCCTCCGTGCGCGCTCGAATCTCTCTAATTTTACATTCGTGATCTCCTCGGGAGGTATAAGTGGGGGGAAGCAATATATTCGATACGTCATCCAGAAACGCACCCTCTCGAAACCTGGCGAGCAAGCTACACCGCGATGCAGAGCGCCTCTCTTGCAGAGTCTGCCACTTGAGTTTGCTAAACATCTCCGTAACGCTATCACGGTTACCAAATAACCCTTTCTAGTGAGTGAACATGTAAATGGCATTCTCCGTAGAGCAACCCATTTGAAACCCAAACTGTGTTTTTGTAAGGTGCTAAGGTGACGTACTATTCTAGAATACATGATGTTCTCAATAATTTTGGAGAGTGATGTCAGCAGTGAAACAGTTCAGTAATTATTGACATATTTCTTATCACCTTTCTTAAAGAGGGGTTTAACAACGGCATACTTCAGTTTCTCTGGAAAAATGCCTTTAGTTAGTGATGCATTACATATTTCAGTTAAGACTGGGCTTATTATATGGGAACAAATTGTTAGTACTGCATTGTAAACACCATCAAAAGCAGATGAGGTTTTACTTTTGAGCGAATGAATAATATTCTTAATTTCAAAAGAGACGTTGGTGATACATACATATGACTGAATTTTATGAAAGTTACATTTTCAGCATACTGCTGTGATTTTGCTCTTGAACTGTTTATCCCTATGCTTTCTACCATATTTGAGAAATGATTATTAAATGTATTTGCTACCTGTGACTCATCATTTATAGCTCATTCAGTTCGATAGTGCTGTTTTGTTGTTCTGTGGCTGGTTGTCCTGTCTCACACTTCACTACATTCCATGTTGCCTTAAGACCGTGCCAGAAGTACCGATTTCTGTCATCATTTGCGTGTTCTTGGATTTTTTAATAGCCTTTCTTAGTTATTTTGAATACTTTTTGTAGTGCACTACTACTCCAGAGCTCCTACTTGCTCCTGCCAAAAGATACACTTCCCTTTTCCTTTCACGAGCTACTTTAATCCCTCTAGTGATCCATGGTTTTTTACCTGGCTGAGTGTCCTTTCTGATTAGCTTATGCGGAAAGCTATTTTCAAATAATGATATGAATCTATCAATGAATAGATTAAACTCTGTGTTATCATTTGGTTCATTATAGATTACATCCCATTTCAACTTCTGTAAAGTATTCGTAAAACATTTGTCCTGGAGCCTTAAACATTCTAGCTTATTTCCATTGAGGAGTATCCATACAGTAAGGGACTATGTTATTTATCCTAAGTAAGTGTGGATCACGAAGTTTTGTGCCTTCTTCAACAAACAGGGTAGTGCGTTACTCCACTAGCACGCATTTTATGACACAGAACTGCAGTAAAAGCGACATTTCCCCATCAAAACATGGACAAAAAAGTCGCTGAAACATAACATTTTAAATTGCTGTTCCTGAAGATAACCGGAAAAGTTTCATGAACTGTCACATTCAGGACTTTATGTTGGAAGTGAGCACTGTTGTCTTCACCATCAGAATATTCTTCAGTGCCACTGTGACCGAAGGGAGAAAGCTTGCACTTCTTCCTATGGTAAAATAGTCTGGGCAAACTCCGTCCACCTGCAAAATGGAGGTTTTTCGTCCAGCAAATGTGCGGGCAGAACGATCTGAAGTGTCAATTAATGGAATTCTCACAGGCCACTGTTCAAACCTGTGGAAATTGTGATACTACCGTGCATTTGCCGACGGGGTCTGCGATTAATAACTGACACACATTCAAACTGATTTGTAAGATTTGTTCAGCAAACTCTGGACGGAATAACGATTCGCAAACGGATAACACTTCGTTAATCAACATTCAAAACGATTGGCACTGTCCTCCTGATTCAGTTTCATGAATCTTCCAACAGAAATGAAAAATACAGCGGAGAGTCTCCAGATTTCAATTTCATATCGGAAGATTTCCTTGGAAACTCTCATTGTGTACAACAGCTACTCCACTTAGAACCATCCGCTTTATTTTATTTTATTTTATTTGGTAGAATTCTGTGAACTACACACCTGACATCTCACCTACAACAATTCAGCTCTGTCTCAGATACTCTCACTGACGTAAAACGAAACCCTCTGGTTATTTTAGGAGAAACACTCCGGCAGGCAAACACATTGCCAATATTTACTCCTGCGTGACTAGAAAACCGTTCCCTGCCCTTTCTCTGGGTCTCTGCAGTACGTAGTGCGTTATCCACAACTACCGAAAGGAACGTGGAACAAGAAAAACTTTCTGTCGCCGCCTAACTCCTATTGCTAACGCAGACAAACCAATTCCCCGGCCCCTGTGCAGCTGCTGTAAAGTTTTCACATTAAGGGAGGCGCCAAGCTGGCGAACACCCGGCCGCAACCCTGCGTGAATCCTTGTTAATCGGGCTTGAGAGACGAGAAAGGGCGGCGTTCCAGAATGTCAGACTGACTTCAGCAGAATGTGTATTCCGTCTGCGATTTAATTATTTTAATTTATAGTTTGTATTTCCGAAAAACAATGGAAGACTTATCTCTATCAGCGTAGTGACTCCTTACTATCGTTACTGATACAAGATATCTTGCACGTTGCAGTCGAACACCAAACGCGCCACGCCTCCGCTTTTTGTACAGTTCGATATACGAGGGTTGGAACTTAAATAGTGGCAAATACTTATTCACAACCAATACAAAAGAGTTACATGTTTGCACCTGTTACTGTCCTTCAAAGTAGTCACCAGCGTTGTGTAGAACCCGTTGCCAGCGATGTGGAAAGCGTAGTATACCGTTAGCAGAGCCTGTTCTGTTGGTACGAATGGAGCGGTCTACAGCATGTCGAATCTCTGGAACTGTTCTGAAGCGAATGCTACGAAGTGGTTCCTTCATCTTCGGAATCAAATCAAAGTCACAAGGACTTATGTCCAGGGAGTATGGTGGATGGTACAGTACTTCCCAGTCCCATCGACCGAACAGAGCAGCCAAAGATTGCGCTGTACGCGCCCGCCCAATGTCGTGCAAAATGATGGGTGGGTTGTGCAGAAAGTGTCGCCGCTTCTTTCGCAAAGCTGGTAGCAGGTGACGCTCCAAAAACGAACAGTAATACTGTGAATTACCGGTATGCCGTGGAGGAACGTAATGCGTTAGGATAGCACCATCACAGTCATACACGAGAATCACCGTAACTTTCACCATACTGGGGCTCTGACGCACTTTCGACTTCCGCAACGACCCATAATGACGCCATTCATTGGATTGGCGTTTCAGATTTTGGCTTCGTGGCATTCGCTTCAGAACTGTTCCAGAGATTCGAAGGGCAGTAGACCGCTCCATTCGCACCATCAACAGAACAGGCTCTGCTAACGAAACCAGTTCGTTCTATATTTTTTCCTAGTTGTTCTTTAATTTGGTGGAACACACGCTTGACAACTTTGTAAGTTGTTGTTAGTTCTGCAGCAGCAACGAGAAATTACTCCTGGTTATCTTCTTTAATCATGAATGTAGCAATAAGCTTTGATGTCGATGTTATCGCGAAAGCATTTATACGACTCTTTGTAGGAGTGTGAGGCCGCAAATCTGCTTTACCTCGTTAGGCATTTTCGTAAGCTATGATAAGATAAGTCTATTAGACGATAAACAGTTGACAATAACACTTTAAGTCATCGAAGTACTCGTCACACATGACGCCCTACATACCCGCAGTAAACACTTCACACATTACTAACTCGCACTTGTTGTTGTTGTGGTCTTCGGTCCTGAGACTGGTTTGATGCAGCTCTCCATGCTACTCTATCCTGTGCAAGCTTCTTCATCTCCCAGTACCTACTGCAACCTACATCCTTCTGAATCTGCTTAGTGTATTCGTCTCTTGGTCTCCCTCTACGATTTTTACCCTCCACGCTGCCCTCCAATACTAAATTGGTGATCCCTTGATGCCTCAGAACATGTCCTACCAACCGATCCCTTCTTCTGGTCAAGTTGTGCCACAAACTTCTCTTCTCCCCAATCCTATTCAATACTTCCTCATTAGTTATGTGATCTACCCATCTAATCTTCAGCATTCTTCTGTAGCACCACATTTCGAAAGCTTCTATTCTCTTCTTGTCCAAACTATTTATCGTCCATGTTTCACTTCCATACGTGGCTACACTCCATACAAATACTTTCAGAAATGACTTCCTGACACTTAAATCTATACTCGATGTTAACAAATTTCTCTTCTTCAGAAACGCTTTCCTTGCCATTGCCAGTCTACATTTTATATCCTACTTCGACCATCATCAGTTATTTTGCTCCCCAAATACCAAAACTCCTTTACTACTTTAACTGTCTCATTTCCTAATCTAATTCCCTCAGCATCACCCGACTTAATTAGAGTACATTCCATTATCCTTGTTTTGCTTTTGTTTATGTTCATCTTATATCCTCCTTTCGAGACACTGTCCATTCCATTCAACTGCTCTTCCAAGTCCTTTGCTGTCTCTGACAGAATTACAATGTCATCGGCGAACCTCAAAGTTTTTATTTCTTCTCCATGAATTTTAATACCTACTCCAAATTTTTCTTTTGTTTCCTTTACTGCTTGCTCAATATACAGATTGAACAACATCGGGGAGAGGCTACAACCCTGTCTCACTCCCTTCCCAACCACTGCTTCCCTTTCATGTCCCTCGACTCTTATAACTGCCATCTGGTTTCTGTACAAATTGTAAATAGCCTTTCGCTCCCTGTATTTTACCCCTGCCACTTTTAGAATTGGAAAGAGAGTATTCCAGTCAACATTGTCAAAAGCTTTCTCTAAGTCTACAAATGCTAAAAACGTAGGTTTGCCTTTCCTTAATCTTTCTTCTAAGATAAGTCGTAAGGTCAGTATTGCCTCACGTGTTCCAGTGTTTCTACGGAATCCAAACTGATCTTCCCCGAGGTTGGCTTCTACTAGTTTTTCCATTCGTCTGTAAAGAATTCGTGTTAGTATTTTGCAGCTGTGACTTATTAAACTGATAGTTCGGTAATTTTCACATCTGTCAACACCTGCTTTCTTTGCGATTGGAATTATTATATTCTTCTTGAAGTCTGAGGGTATTTCGCCTGTTTCATACATCTTGCTCACCAGATGGTAGAGTTTTGTCAGGACTGGCTCTCCCAAGGCCGTCAGTAGTTCCAATGGAATGTTGTCTACTCCGGGGGCCTTGTTTCGACTCAGGTCTTTCAGTGCTCTGTCAAACTCTTCACGCAGTATCATATCTTCCATTTGATCTTCATCTACATCCTCTTCCATTTCCATAATATTGTCCTCAAGTACATCGCCCTTGTATAGACCCTCTATATACTCCTTCCACCCTTATGCTTTCCCTTCTTTGCTTAGAACTGGGTTTCCATCTGAGCTTTTGATATTCATACAAGTCGTTCTGTTATCTCCAAAGGTCTCTTTAATTTTCCTGTAGGCAGTATCTATCTTACCCCTAGTGAGATAAGCCTCTACATCCTTACATTTGTCCTCTAGCCATCCCTGCTTAGCCATTTTGCACTTCCTGTCGATCTCATTTTTGAGACGTTTGTATTCCTTTTTGCCTGCTTCATTAACTGCATTTTTATATTTTCTCCTTTCATCAATTAAATTCAATATTTCTTCTGTTACCCAAGGACTTCTACTAGCCCTCGTCTTTTTACCTACTTGACCCTCAGCTGCCTTCGTTACTTCATCCCTCAAAGCTACACATTCTTCTTCTACTGTAGTTCTTTCCCCCATTCCTGTCAATTGTTCCCTTATGCTCTCCCTGAAACTCTGTACAACCTCTGGTTCTTTCAGTTTATCCAGGTCCCATCTCCTTAAATTCCCTCCTTTTTGCAGTTTCTTCAGTTTTAATCTACAGGTCATAACCAATAGATTGTGGTCAGAGTCCACATCTGCCACTGGAAATGTCTTACAATTTAAAACCTGGTTCCTAAATCTCGCACTTATTGTTCGTATTAAGTTTGCAAGGAATGTCTTATTAGATCGCTATTCAGACCGGAACTGTCCGATTCTTCCACGTGGTGCTGCTTAAATAGTTCCAGCCCTAGTACTACTGGAGAAGTCTGGTATTTCCTCGACTGATCGCGCTAGATCTAGAAGGTGCCTGCATCGACGATACAGGATACACAGAGTGCAACGCCACCTTGTCAACGTAAACTTGCTGACGTAAATAAAACTAACTGTGGCTGCATTTACATGTAGCGCTAACAGATGGCGTTACATCAGTACTTGTAACCTCCCCCTCACTTATCGACCTTAACGACGGTGAAAAATTAAACCGCCTGTACCTAACGGAAATTTGGGAAAAGCAATCGTCACCGAAGTTAATCTGTCGGTAAAGAGGGAGGAAAGGGTTACATCTAAATGAAAGGAAAAATGAAAATGAAACTGGTGGAAATTAATTTTGAAAAGGGGTAAAGTTAATAAAGAAAGTAAATGTGCGACCGTTACGTTAACAATTAACTAGCGGTGATTACATATTTGAGATTTGGGGGAAATTACGGTCGCCAGTCCTATGGACAATTACTATAGTAACTGAAAAAGAAAGGTTATTACACATATAATTAGCACTAGAAGCGTGGCAACTGAAGGTTGACACGTGTTGTGTGAAAACTGAAAGTTTGTCAGAAGTAATAAATTTCGCTACACTCTGACTTAATTTAGCAAAAGAATTAATAAAAGCGGAAAATTGAAAGTTAATTTAGTGACTCAAATTAATAGTGAGATTTGTTTCTGAAGCACTACGAAATTCAGTAAAATAAGGTTAGTCTTGGGCTACCTCAACAATCATTTCAAAAGCTACTTGAATCTACGCAATTTAGAAATAAGAGATTTAACGTTGAACTTGAATTAAATGATTCTGAACAATTAACAATAGTAAAAATTAGTACGTACCAAGCTGAGCTGCACTCACAGGTAAGCTGAAATACGCTAACAAAACTCGCACTCTTAATTTGTGCTTGTGTAATCTAAATATTGTAGCCAGCTATGAATACCTTAACTGAACTTTGAAATTAAAGCAGTGAAATGGAATGATACTACTTTAATGCTGGCGTCTCAATTTCAACGACACTCGGGTTCATTTCGGAAAAGGAAGGGACCCTGCTTGGTAATGCAATTGGGACAATGAGCAACAAAAGTTCATGCTACGTTGCTGTAATGTAGTTATGAAAATGGAACAGTTTGAAAAGCTGAGGTCTGCCATACAGTTCTAAAACTTTACGTGCTTCCAGTCTTCCTTGTTGATTGATTGAAGGTTTGAAGCCGTCGATCGAGGAGGTGGCGACAGTCACACATTGTCGGCCGTCGCTGTTGCAGAAGCTGGATGTTGGCGCGCCTTCTTTTCGACACGGTCACCAGGCGAAACGGGCTCTTGATGTGCGCCAGCTAATGCTTCCCGTCCGCGACACCGTGTCAGAAACTATCATAGCAAGTCGAGCGCAATTACATGCTGCCAAACCCCGAAAGCGCGGCAACTCGCGGGAGCGTCACACAACACAGCTGCTCCACTGCCCTACTCCAGCCAGACTCCTCTGCTCTGCCCGCGCTCCAGGCGGCAGAGTTAACACTACCGAAGATCCTAAACACTTTGGTTCTCCACACGACCTATCTGATGTATTCGTTCGACAGCATAGTTTTCCCTAGGCAAGACCCAGCGTAAAAATACAAATAGTATTTACAAAACAAACTAATTATACATCGACTTAAATGCATGTATATACAAATAGTAAAACAATTACAATATATAAATACGAAGAAATGTCATATCTTCGCCGGCCGCGGTGGCCGTGCGGTTCTAGGCGCTCCAGTCCGGAGCCGCGCTGCTGCTACTGTCGCAGGTTCGAATCCTGCCTCGGGCATGGCTGTGTGTGATGTCCTTAGGTTAGTTAGGTTTAACTAGTTCTAAGTTCTAGGGGACTAATGACCTCAGCAGTTGAGTCCCATAGTGCTCAGAGCCATTTGAACCATTTTTGGACTGATGACCACAGCAGTTGAGTCCCATAGTGCTCAGAGCCATTTGAACCATTTTTTGTCATATCTTCAGGTAACAAAATAAGGAAAAATCTATAGTACAACAGATGGAAATTGAAGGATATGCATTTCCGGCGTTACACGTGCCCGACATTGTCTGAGGATGTTCGTGTAACGTAAACAGACTCAGAAAATGTCCCAAAAACGAAAAAAAAAACAGCGGAAATGCATATGCTCAAAACATCAAGAATATTTAGTATTAGGCTAACTAACCATACACCAATTTTTAGACCATAATAATTGGGTGGAGACACTCCTAACCTTATTCCACTCTGTCATCTTACACAAAAGAAAACAGGTTGACAATATATTAAAATTCATAGAAAACATAGAAAATGGTTTAGCTATTCTCAAATCAGCCAAATTCTTAACCCTATCAAGAAATGGAATACTATTTACAAAATTAACCAGAGTATATGGTCATAAAAGAACAGATATATCAAAATACGCAAATTAATAATTAATTACATAGAATACACATTTTATATAACCTTTTCATAATTGATATTCTCGTCATGAGAGTCCACTTAACGTTAAACAAGAAAATAATATACAGCAGATCGACAAAAACATAAATATTGACAGCAGAATTCTTTCACATCAGCTATCCGGTAAGAAAAACAACTCCGCCTTCCGTACCCTCAAGTACAAAGAATGCCGACAGCGGCACAAGAGCCGACAGCGGCTCCGCCTCGCCAGTATTGTTGCGCCCGCCTGTGCGGCACGCTTGATCTCACTCGCCTGTGTAGCGGCATTTCCAGAACGTCCGTTTCACTGAATTCTTTCGGAAAAACCCACTCCCGAGTAATCTCAAGGAGTCCATCAACACTATCACAGTGGATAACTCGACACTGTCCATCATCACATGCATGTACTAGCCTGAAACTTAAAACAGCGTCTAAGTACATCGGCAATAACTAGTAAATCACACATTCATGAAATCTTACAGCTAGTTACAAAATCATATTTACATTCCTTAATCTACTGTGACTCAGCTGAAAATTCAAACTAGCAGCTTGGATTTTTAAATTGATTAATAATCAGTAACTCTTAAATCATTTAATCAACATTAATTACATATTAATGGCAACTTTTCTAATGACCTCTTGGTCAGGCAAAAGCATGGCAATTTAGCAAATCGTTAAATATTACACTCTATATTTAAATACTGTACAAATTACCCATTCTGTGGTATTAATCAATCCTAGGTTGGTACAATTTCAAGTCTACAATGTTCCGTATACATAATAGTTTTCCAGAGCTTGGATACTCTAAGCAATAAGCATTTGTGTGAGGTATACCAATGACTTTATATGGTCCATTATAAACAAACTTAAACTTAGAGATTTCATTGTCTATCTCGCGCGATTTCTCATGAGCTTCTACAAGTACTAAGTCTCCGATTGCAAACTTAGCAAAACTCGCTTTAGCGTCATGACGACGTATGCGGGCATCGGCTTTTAGCTTCATTATTTCTCGCAAACGATCTTTTTTCACACCAATACTAATGTCAATGGCATCCGGCCAGTTAACAATGCGTATAGGCTGGTATTGCCTATGCACACCGTCTCCTGCCTCGTCAAAACTAACTACTATTGTTTTATCTTGTGACGTACGTGTCAAAGTTTTGCTTTCGCAATTAATCACTGCACGGTACGTTAATAGCCAATCTAACCCGATAATTACTTCCGTAGTTAAGTCTGGCACGACGACAAACTCTTGTTCAAATCGTGCCCCACATATCTAGAAGTTGACAAAAATCTGTTTTGTGACCGGTTTACTGGCCTTCCCAGTAGCACCGATAATTTTCACTCCTGTTACTGGCATAACTACGATGCCAGGTCTGTCTTTCAGTAACACAAATATTTTCCCAGATACAGCACTCAATTCTGCACCGGTGTCAATCAACACGTTTAGTTGTAGGTCGTGCATATTAACAGACACTACTATCTGTCTACACTTGTCCTCGACTGTTTCTTTATTTTCCCACAGTAAATCCTCGTCTATATCCAGGTCATTCCAGAAAAAACCATCTGGCTTTGATCCTAAATCCGGCTTATCTGGCGGCTTTTTCAACCTCTGTTCACATACAGTTTTAATTTCAACACGTTTGTCCTGAGGCTTAGTCTGTAGCTTCGCCTCCAATACCGAAACCTTATCCTGTAACTCGTCAACTAGTGAGTGTTGCTTTGCTATCAATTCACTAATTGTCACCTTCGTTGATTCCTCTTTAATCAGATTGATCTCATCTGCCAATCTACCTGGAGGAATGTGCCCAGTAGTATCTGCAATTACTTCCTCTGGATCTGCGCAACCCACACTGCTATCGTCTGACCGCATAATGTCAGCTCTAACCTCATACACACTGTAATCTGCGTGCCTTTCTACCAATCGTGTCCGGCTATCACGATAATTCTCGTAATCTTTCTCCTTAATAGTTTCGCAATTTTTAAACTGGAGTTTCGCGTTCGATGGGTCGGCTACTTCTACCACTATAACTTTCAGTAAAGTCTGCCGGTTAGCGCCAGAACTTTCCGTTACTACTTCAACATCCAACTCCTGCGGGACGAAACACGACGAATCTTGCTCGTGCTCCCCATTAACATCAACTATTTCTGGTAAAGTCTGCCGGTTAGGGCCAGAACTTTCTATCATTTCACAAACACTATCTTCCTGTGGGACGAGACGCGGCAAATCCTGCACGCGCTCCCCATAAACACTTCTCCCGTACAGGCCCCTATAATCTCTTAGTTCGTCGTATAAGCGACCGAACTGCCTTAACCAGACCTCATCCCTCTCTGCATTCCCTCGCTCGATGACGGACGTGTTATCCGACATCTGATCTTCTCTCAACAATTGCGAGTGGGTGTTACAGCTGCCACTTTATAATCGATTTCCGTAACACTACTTAAATTGTTCTCACTGACAGTGAATGTATTTTCTACTGCCGTGCCTACAGCTGATCTACTACTTGTGGGCGCACTCCTTTCTCCTAACACTGGCACACTCTCCCGCCGTTGATTATTCCATACGGAATTTTCATAACGACGACACCTGGGTTTTCTCCTGTTATTGGGACTCCAAAATTTCTCCACGCCCGGTCGGCCCCTCACCGGCGCGGCTAATGGTTTCCCTGTCTCGTCCCAGCAGATACGCTCCCCAGATGCTGCTGAGGCGGCTGATCACACCCTCTGGCGTTATTACTATTCTGCGAAGCCCGTAACACGTTAGTATGATACTGGTTTCCGTCATTCCTGTTATTATTTGCATTGTACCGATTGTCATTACGGCCCGAACCACTATTGTTATTGCTGCCAAGATTGCGGTATGCATTATTCCCATAGTTATCATTGTTGTGGTTGCTGTGGTACCCGTTGTTGTTACCACGGCCTCTACCAGTATCGCGATTATTGCGCCAATTGTCCTCGTCCTCAACTCTTTCCAGGAAATCATTGATTGTCCTGTAATTGCTTCCTACGTAGCGTTTTGTATCATCTGGAAGCTTCTTGTAGAGTTCCCAAACTATTTCGGATTCCGTGCGGCGATCACGCAAATATTCCAACTTGCGGATCCAGCCCTCACAAAATTCCTTCATCGAGCCGCGCGAATTCGCATCGAAAGGCCTCGATACGACAAATTCGCGCCAGACTCTTTGTTGTTTTTGCTCTGACCAGTATTCAGCCAGAAACAAATTTTTAAATTCGTCGAAAGTCAGGTTCGTAATGTCGAGGTTTAAGCCCCAACGCTTGGCATCACCAGCCAACACGTCAATAACCGCATTAATTTTTCTCTCATTAGTCCATGATCTGGGTAAAACTCTTTCACAATTTTTAATGAAATCCGTCGCGTGTATACCGCCTTTTTTCAAGGGGTCGAACCGCTCCTCTTTCGTCAACAATTCCGAACTATGTGCACAGATTGGCACATAGCTCTGTTTTTCGTCAAGTTTCTTTTCTAATTCCGACACTCTCGTAATTACTTGGCAAGTGGTTGTCGCAAGCGTTTCTACTTCCCTTTTTTTCTCTTCGCAGGTATTAGCCTGCTTCATCACTTTAGCATCAACCTCGGATACTAAAGCCTTAGAAGTTTCCACCTTCTGTTGATCCTCTTTTTTCACTAATTGAATTTGTTCCATCACCTTATTCTCGATGATCGGAGCAACTGCTTCTCCTACACTTTTCTCGATTCTGCTAATTTCGGAATTAAAACGAGTATTTATGCTCGCAATTTCCGCCTGAACGCCTATCATTTCCTGTTTAAGATTGCCGATTTCGGTATTAATCACAACAATATCTTCTTTGATTTTATCAACTTTTGTGTTAACAACTCCAACATGGTTGTTGACAACATTAATAGCTTTGTTCTGATTGTCTAGTTTCCGTTCAATTTTTTCAGACTGAGCTTCTCGCTTGGCAGACTGAGCTTCTTGCTTGGCAGCCTGAGCTTTAATTTCTGCCGATTGACTCTTAATTTCGTTAATCAAAACATCCAATAAATCAGTTAAATTCCCGGAAACTACCGGTTTTACTTCCGTAGCGGCTTCCTCTTTAATTGTCCCCCCGTATTCGTCATCAAGGGGTTCAGATTTGATTTTCACTTCCGATTCCGAAACATTTTCTAAAGTTTGGAATTCCATTTCTGCTCTTTGTTGCGTTTCGGCGGTCGCGTCTTTCATGCTAGCCGCCTGCCCCTGAACAATGGGTACTGCGGTGCGCGTTTCCCACTGTTCGACCGATTGTTCCGTATCCAAGTCTACCAAATTTTGGTAATTGTTGCCTTCACTCATTTTAATAATTTCCAATATAAATGCCAAATCTCAAATATAATTAGGATTACTCCCACTACTTATTCTCGCTGACGTAACGGCCTGTTCGTAACCAGTAGTTTGTTACGAGATTTGCACAATACAAAATTCGTGTCCAGGACAACCTCAGATCTGAAGATTGTCCTGTCACCAGGTCGCCACGGGTGTGTAACCTCCACCTCACTTATCGACCTTAATGACAGTGAAAAATTAAACCGCGTGTACCTAATGGAAATTTGGGAAAAGCAATCGTCACCGAAGTTAATCTGTCGGTAAAGAGGGAGGGAAGGGTTACATCTAAATGAAAGGAAAAATGAAAATGAAACTGGTGGAAATTAATTTTGAAAAGGGGTAAAGTTAATAAAGAAAGTAAATGTGCGGCCGTTACGTTAACAATTAACTAGCGGTAATTAGATATTTGAGATTTGGGGGAAATTACGGTCGCCAGTCCTATGGACAATTACTATAGTAACTGAAAAAGAAAGGTTATTACACATATAAGTAGCACTAAAAGCGTGGCAACTGAAGGTTGACACGTGTTGTGTGAAAACTGAAAGTTTGTCAGAAGTAATAAATTTCGCTACACTCTGACTTAATTTAGCAAAAGAATTAATAAAAGCGGAACATTGAAAGTTAATTTAGTGACTCAAATTAATAGTGAGATTTGTTTCTGAAGCACTACGAAATTCAGTAAAATAAGGTTAGTCTTGGGTTACCTCAACAATCATTTCAAAAGCTACTTGAATCTACGCAATTTAGAAATAAGAGATTTAACGTTGAACTTGAATTAAATGATTCTGAACAATTAACAATAGTAAAAATTAGTACGTACCAAGCTGAGCTGCACTCACAGGTAAGCTGAAATACGCTAACAAAACTCGCACTCTTAATTTGTGCTTGTGTAATCTAAATATTGTAGCCAGCTATGAATACCTTAACTGAACTTTGAAATTAAAGCAGTGAAATGGAATGATACTACTTTAATGCTGGCGTCTCAATTTCAACGACACTCGGGTTCATTTCGGAAAAGGAAGGGACCCTGCTTGGTAATGCAATTGGGACAATGAGCAACAAAGGTTCATGCTAAGTTGCCGTAATTTTGTGATGCAACGATTTTAAAAAAGCTGAGGACTGCCATACAGTTCTAAAACTTTACGTGCTACCAGTCTTCCTTGTTGGTTGATTGAAGGTTTGAAGCCGTCGATCGAGGAGGTGGCGACAGTCACACATTGTCGGCCGTCGCTGTTGCAGAAGCTAGATGTTGGCGCGCCTTCTTGTCGACACGGTCACCAGGCGAAACGGGCTCTTGATGTGCGCCAGCTAATGCTTCCCGTCCGCGACACCGTGTCAGAAACTATCATAGCAAGTCGAGCGCAATTACATGCTGCCAAACCCCGAAAGCGCGGCAACTCGCGGGAGCGTCACACAACACACCTGCTCCACTGCACCACCCTAGCCAGACTCCTCTGCTCTGCCCGCGCTCCACGCGGCAGAGTTAACACTACCAAAGATCCTAAACACTTTGGTTCTCCACACGACCTATCCGATGTATTCGTTCGACAGCATAGTTTTCTCTAGGCAAGACCCAGCGTAAAAATACAAATAGTATTTACAAAACAAACTATTTATACATCGACTTAAATGCATGTATATACAAATAATAAAACAATTACAATATATAAAGACACAGAAATGTCATAACTTCAGGTAACAAAATAAGGAAAAATCGATAGTGCAATAGATGGAAATAGAAGGATATGCATTTCCGGCGTTACATACTTCAATTAAGCTTGTAGCAGTATTTTGCAAAATTGGGTCTTGTAGGGATGTCAGGGCAAGAAGGTGCATAACGGTGACGGCCCCGATATATCGCGATGGATGGCAACCGTAGCTAGACGGGAACAGATATTTTTAAAAATATCCTGGATTCTTCTGTCGCTGTCTGATAGTAGAGTTATAAATGAAAACACCAATTGTAAACGCATCGCAGTATCTCTTTATGGTAAATGGCGGGGACAAGAAAAACATAAACAGCAAAAAATTCACAATTTGTTGGTACATTGATAGTTTTTCATTATCACCACCTAGATACAACATACCTAATGAACTGTATTTGAATTTTCAGCATCATAGATACGATATCTGTGTGGCGCGAAAAGTGGCAGTTGACCCTGAATAAAGGAAAGTGTGAAGTTATTCACATGAGTACTAAAAGAAATCAGCTAAATTTCGATTGCGCGATAAGTCACACAAATCTGAAGGCTCTAAATTCAACTAAATACTTAGGGACTACAATTACAAAGAACCTAAGTTGGAATGATCACATAGATAATGTTGTGGGTAGAGCCAACCAAAGACTGCGATTCATTGGCAGAACACTTTTAGAAGGTGCAACAGGTCTACTAAAGAGACTGCTTACACCACGCTTGTCTGCCCTATTCTGGAGTATTGCTGTGCAGTGTGGGATCCGCATCAGGTGGGACTGCCAGATGACACCGAAAAAGTACAAAGAAGGGCAGCTCGTTTTGTATTATCGCGAAATAGGGGAGATAGTGTCACAGACATGATACGTGAATTGAAGTGCCAATCATTAAAACAAAGGCGTTTTTCGTTGCGACGGGATCTTCTCATGAAATTTCGATCACCAGTTTTCTCCTCCGATTGCGAAAACATTCTGTTGGCGCCGGCCTGCATAGGGAGAAATGATAATCACGATAAAGTAAGAAAAATCAGGGCGCGGCTCGCACAGAAAAATTTAAGTGCTCTTTTTTCTCGCTCGCCGTTCGAGAGTGGAACGGTAGAGAGACTGCTTGAAGGTGGTTCATTGAACCCTCTGCCAGGCACTTAATTGTGAATAGCAGAGAAATGACGTAGACGTAGAGATCATTGTAGACGTACTGAAAATAAGAGTTCAGTGCTACAACGCGTACAAGTGTAGCAGAGTAAAGTTAGGCCACGCACAGAGCTTCATGGTTTGATCGCCGTGCTGTAGTACCGAACATTTGTATTTGTGGACGAGTTGTACAAGCCACGAATTCTCCTGTTCAGTCGACTGAGTTTCTGTGGTCATTATGTACGTATAGCTACGCATGGGTGCAATCGTTGACTCGGATTGTTAACACACGTGCATCAAAATTAAATTTACCCCAACAAGAATATTTAGCAATGGAATACAACTACAAAAATCTGACTTATAAAAGTTCCAAGAAGTATAAAATAATAATGGCAAAAGAGCAGACAGATTCATGGGAACAGTTGCTCACAAAGCTTCCTACCCTACGCCCTCAATTACTCGTTGCATATATCCCAAATTCTGTCTTCCCACTGCACTGTCAACCCTCTACAGCTCCCTCTAGTACTGTGGATGTTATTCCATAATGTCTTCACACGTGTCCTATTATTCTATGTTTCTTCTTGACAGTGTTCACCACATGTTCCTATTCTCATAAATTATGCACGGAATCTCATCGTTTCTTATCAGTCCACCTAATTTTCAATATCCTCCTACAGCACCACATTTTAAACACTTCGATTCTCTTCTTTTCCGGTTTACCCAGAGTCCATGATTGACTTTCGTATCACTCTGTGGTCCAAACGTACATTCACAGACATTCCTTCCTCAAATTAAGGCCGGTGTTTGAAACTAGAGGACTTCTTTTGCCCAGAAATGTTCTTTCCGTCTGAGTTAGTTCCACTACTATTGTTTCCCTGCTTCTTCCAGCACGTATTATGTTGGTTACTTCGCTTAATCTACTCTGTGGTCGCCAATTTCGACGTTACGTTTAGTGGTAATCACATTTCAGCTGCTTCTCATTACTTTCGTCTTCCTTCGGTTCACTCTCAACCCATATTCTGAAGTCAGTAGGCTGTTCATTCGATTCAGTATGTCCTGTAACTTTTCTTCACTTTTACTGAGGATAGCAATGTCATGAGCGAACCTCACCACTGATAATCTTTCATCCTGAATCTTAATTCCACATCTCAATGTTTTATTTCTGTCGTTGCATCTTCGATGTACAGATTGAACAGTAGTGGAGAAAGACTGTAATTCACAAGCAATTCGACAAGAGATGATTAATCGATACGTGAGGAGTACCGCTTTTATGCGGGACAGCGTGTATTATTAAAGCACAGAAAGTAATATATCACTGATTTAAACTTGTGTGTATGGGTGTAATTGTATTTTATTAAAGCACAAGATTTGGTATGTTGGATATCCGCAACTGAGAGGCATGATTAATTAATTTAAAGAAGCCGATCATCCCAATCATGTTAATTTATTTCGCTGATCACATTGCTATACTTACAATTCAGATTTTTGGTTTTTATATTTTTATATATATTTCATTTTACATCACTTGAGCCCACAATGTTGTTGTTGTTGTGGTCTTCAGTCCTGAGACTGGATTGATGCAGCTCTCCATGCTACTCTATCCTGTCCAAGCTTCTTCATCTCCCAGTACCTACTGCAACCTACATCTTTCTGAATCTGCTTAGTGTATTCAACTCTTGGTCTCCCTTTACGATTCTTACCCTCCACGCTGCCCTCCAATACTAAATTGGTGATCCCTTGATGCCTCAGAACATGTCCTACCAACCGATCCCTTCTTCTGGTCAAGTTGTGCCACAAACTTCTCTTCTCCCCAATCCTATTCAATACTTCCTCATTAGTTATGTGATCTACCCATCTAATCTTCAGCATTCTTCTGTAGCACCACATTTCGAAAGCTTCTATTCTCTTCTTGTCCAAACTATTTATCGTCCACGTTTCACTTCCATACATGGCTACACTCCATACAAATACTTTCAGAAATGACTTCCTGACACTTAAATCTATACTCGATGTTAACAGATTTCTCTTCTTCAGAAACGCTTTCCTTGCCATTGCCAGTCTACATTTTATATCCTCTCTACTTCGACCATCATCAGTTATTTTGCTCCACAAATAGCAAAACTCCTTTACTACTTTAAGTGTCTCATTTCCTAATCTAATTCCCTCAGCATCACCCGACTTAATTACAGTACATTCCATTATCCTTGTTTTGCTTTTGTTGATGTTCATCTTATATCCTCATTTCAAGACACTGTCCATTCCATTCAACTGCTCTTCCAAGTCCTTTGCTGTCTCTGACAGAATTACAATGTCATCGGCGAACCTTAAAGTTTTTATTTCTTCTCCATGGATTTTAATATCTACTCCGAATTTTTCTTTTGTTTCCTTTACTGCTTGCTCAATATACAGATTGAATAACATCGGGGAGAGGCTACAACCCTGTCTCACTCCCTTCCCAACCACTGCTTCCCTTTCATGTACCTCGACTCTTATAACTGCCATCTGGTTTTTGTGCAAATTGTAAATAGCCTATCGCTCCCTGTATTTTACCCCTCCCACTTTTAGAATTTGAAAGAGAGTATTCCAGTCAACATTGTCAAAAACTTTCTCTAAGTCTACAAATGCTAGAAACGTAGGTTCGCCTTTCCTTAATCTTTCTTCTAAGATAAGTCGTAAGGTCAGTATTGCCTCAGGTGTTCCAACATTTCTACAGAATCCAAACTGATCTTCCCCGAGGTCGGCTTCTACTAGTTTTTCCATTCGTCTGTAAAGGATTCGTGTTAGTATTTTGCAGCTGTGGCTTATTAAACTGATTGTTCGGTAATTTTCACATCTGTCAACACTTGCTTTCTTTGGGATTGGAATTATTATATTCTTCTTGAAGTCTGAGGGTATTTCGCCTGTTTCATACATCTTGCACACCAGATGGTAGAGTTTTGTCAGGACTGGCTCTACCAAGGCCGTCAGTAGTTCCAATGGAATGTTGTCTATTCCGGGGCCCTTGTTTCGACTCAGGTCTTTCAGTGCTCTGTCAAACTCTTCACGCAGTATCGTATCTCCCATTTCATCTTCATCTACATCCTCTTCCATTTCCATAACATTGTCCTCAAGTATATCGCCCTTGTATAGACCCTCTATATACTCCTTCCATCTTTCTGCTTTCCCTTCTTTGCTTACAACTGGGTTTCCATCTGAGCTCTTGATGTTCATACAAGTGGTTCTCTTATCTCCAAAGGACTGTTTAATTTTCCTGTAGGCAGTATCTATCTTACCCCTAGTGAGATAAGCCTCTAATCCTTACATTTGTCCTCTAGCCATCCCTGCTTAGCCATTTTGCACTTCCTGTCGATCTCATTTTTGACACGTTTGTATTCCTTTTTGCCTGCTTCATTTACTGCATTTTTATATTTTCTCCTTTCATCAATTAAATTCATTTCTTCTGTTACCCAAGGATTTCTACTAGCCCTCGTCTTTTTACCTACTTGATCCTCTGCTGCCTTCACTACTTCATGCCTCAAAGCTACCCATTCTTCTTCTACTGTATTTCTTTCCCCCATTCCTGTCAATTGTTCCCTTATGCTCTCCCTGAAACTCTGTACAACCTCTGGTTCTTTCAGTTTATCCAGGTCCCATGTCCTTAAATTCCCACCTTTTTGTAATTTCTTCAGTTTTAATCTACAGTTCATAACCAATAGATTGTGGTCAGAGTCCACATCTGCCCCTGGTTCCTAAATCTCTGTCTTACCATTATATAATCTATCTGATACCTTTTAGTATCTCCAGGGTTCTTCCATGTATACAACCTTCTTTGATGATTCTTAAACCAAGTGTTAGCTATGATTAAGTTGTGCTCTGTGCTAAATTCTACCAGGCGGCTTCCTCTTTCATTTCTTAGCCCCAATCCATATTCACCTAGTACGTTTCCTTCTCTCCCTTTTCCTACACTCGAATTCCAGTCACCCATGACTATTAAATTTTCGTCTCCCTTCACTACCTGAGTAATTTCTTTTGTCTCATCATACATTTCTTGAATTTCTTCATCATCTGCAGAGCTAGTTGGCATATAAACTTGTACTACTGTAGTAGGCATGGGCTTTGTGTCTATCTTGGCCACAATAATGCGTTCACTATGCTGTTTGTAGTAGCTAACCCGCACTCCTATTTTTTTACTCATTATTAAACCTACTCCTGCATTACCCCTATTTGATTTTGTATTTATAACCCTGTAGTCACCTGACCAGAAGTCTTGTTCCTCCCGCCACCGAACTTCACTAATTCCCACTATATCTAACTTTAACCTATCCATTTCCCTTTTCAAATTTTCTAACCTACCTGCCCGATTAAGGGACCTGACATTCGACGCTCCGATCCGTAGAGCGCAGTTTCTTTGGCGCTTCAGTGTGTATTTCGCCTGTGGGCTATACAGGGTGAGCACCAAGTGTTGCCCTGGTATATTTTACCTTACCATCACTTTTTATCACAGCTTGTACTGTGTTATACTCAGTTCACTCGTATGGCCTATAAAGCATTGCCTTGTTGCCCAGTGAGGCGCCGGCTGGAGTGGCCGAGCGGTTCTAGGCGCTTCAGTCCGGAACCGCGCGACCGCTACGGTCGCAGGTTCGAACCCTGCCTCGGGCATGGATGTGTGTGATGTCCTTAGGTTAGTTAGGTTTAAGTAGTTCTAAGTTCTGGGGAACTGATGACCTCAGATGTTAAGTCCCATAGTGCTCAGAGCCACTTGAAGCATTTTGAAGCCAGTGAGGCACTTATTTTTATAAGCCTGTGAGGTTCAATCTTATTTCTCGCATTCGTCTAGTTGTTTCGCCTGTTAATCATATTTCCGTGTCATTATTGTTTTGTACAAAGTGGGACGCTCATCCCGATCATTTTCGTTATTTCGCTGCTTACACTGACATTTCAGATTTGCGATGGCTTTTAAATACTTTATTTTACGTCACTTGAGTCCACATTGTATCATATATATGATGATTTACCTAGCTTGGTCTAAGTTACCATTAACTTTTATCACTGTTTTTATTGTTTCTTATCCCTTGTTCATTAATTTTGCCTGTGTACCGTGGTCTTGTTGCCTAAAACGGTCATGTTAGATGTTTGAGAGTTATTTAGCCGAAGCTCGTTTGAATTTTATTATACTTTTAAATGAAATATTGTAAGAGCTCAGACCAGTCAGGCCAGATATTCTGTGTCTTCGCTAACATCGAAGTCACTTTACCTTTCAAATAACTTCCGGGAATTCAGCCAGGTAACACTTTCAGCGACCGCCGATATTTCGGCGGGAGAACACCCCGCCATTTTCAAGGCAAAATGCAATGGACAGGCGGCGTACAAGCAAATTTAATACCTCGGTTCTCCGACAGAAGCAGGAAAGATAACACACACACACTGAACACTAGTGCCACCAAAGATGACCAAAGTCAGAGTTATCGATAGTGAGACTATGAATTCGCAGGTGAGGCAGCATTGACTCTGTTCCTCTGTTTTTTGACAAGGGAGAGAGCCGGATTCCAAACAGAGTTTAAACAGAAACCTCCATCCCTGTTAACGAGGTTGCTCGCTAATTTAATCTCAACTGCCTCCCTAATGACACTGTCCCAATAGCTGGACGTGCATGCCAATATCTCGGTGTTATTATATAACATGGGGTGACCAGTATCCAAGCAATGTTCGGCAATTGCAGATCTATTTGGCTGCTGTAATCGTGTGTGCCGTTTATGCTCAGTACATCTGTCCTCCACGGTCCTGATAGTTTGACCAATATATGCCATGCCGCAGCTACAGGGAATACGATATACACCCCCCTTACGCAGTCCAAGACCATCCTTAACGGAACTCAAAAGTGCTCTAATTTTAGATGGAGGTCGGAAAACACATTTCACATCGTATTTCCGTAAAATACGACCGATCTTATTGGACGTGTTTCCTACGTAAGGCAAAAAGGCAGTAGACTTAGGTGTTGACTCAGAATTATCATTAATCACCCGATGTACAGTTGGTCCATAGCGCAACGCACGTTCAATCTGTCTATCACTTTACCTGTTTGTACACCGTTGGTACCTGCGCCGCATCGCGCCTCTGGTTCAAATGGTTCAAATGGCTCTGAGCACTATGGAACTTAACATCTGAGGTCATCAGTCCCCTAGAACTTAGAACTACCTAAACCTAACTAACCTAAGGACAGCACACAACACCCAGGCATCACGAGGCAGAGAAAATCCCTGACCCCTCCGGGAATTTTCATATTAGGTGCATTGTGCTGCCACCTACTGTCAGGTACTCCACATCAGCGTCCTCGGTAGTCATTAGACATCGTGAGAGAGCAGAATGGGGCGCTCCGAGGAACTCAACGGATTTCGAACGTGGTCAGGTGATTGGGTGTCACTTGTGTCATAGGTCGCAGGTTCGAATCCTGCAGCGGGCATGGATGTGTGTGATGTCCTTAGGTTAGTTAGGTTTAAGTAGTTCTAAGTTCTAGGGCACTGATGACCTCAGACGTTAAGTCCCATAGTACTCAGAGCCATTTGAACCATTTGTGTCATAGGTCTGTACGCGAGATTTCCACATTCCTAAACATCCCTAGGTCCACTGTTTCCGATGTGATACTGAAGTTGAAACGAGAAGGGACAGGTACAGCACAAAAAAGTACTAGCCGACGTTGTCTGTTGACTGACAGAGACCGCCGACGGTTGAAGAGGGTCGTAATGTGTAATAGGCACACATCTATACAGACCATCACACAGGAATTCCAAACTGCATCAGGATCCACTGCAAGCCCTATGAAAGTTAGGAGGTGAGAAAACTTGGATTTCATGGTCGAGCGCCTGCTCATAAGCCACACATCACGCCGGTAAATGCCAAACGACGCCTCGCTTGGTGTAAGGAGCGTAAACATGGGACGACTGAACAGTGGGAAAACGTTGTGTGGAGTAACGAATCACGGTACACAATGTGGCGATCCGATGGCAGGGTGTGGGTATGGGGAATGCCCGGTGAACGTCATCGGAGGCTGTGGTGATGTGGTGTGGTCGTGTTTTTGATGAAGGGGGCTTGCATCCCGTGTTGTTTTGCGTGGAACTATGACAGCACAGGCCGACATTGATGTTTTAAGCACCTTCTTGTTTTCCACTGTTGAAGAGCAATTCGTGGATGGCGACTGCATATTTTAACACGATCGAGCACCTGTTCATAATGCACGGCCTGTGGCGGACTGGTTGAAGGACAATAACATCCCCGTAATGGACTGGCCTGCACAGAGTCCTGACCTGAATCCCACAGAACACGTTTGGGTTTTTTTGGAACGCCGACTTCATGCCAGGCCTCACTGACCGACATCGATACCTCTCCTCAGTACAGTACTCCGTGAAGAAACGGCCGCCATTCCCCAAGAACCCTTCCAGCACCTCATTGAACGTATGCCTGCCAGAGTGGAAGCTAAAAAGGCTAAGGGAGGGCCAACACCATACTGAACTCCGAAATTTTAAATCATTTTGAGACAGGTGTCCCGATATTTTCGATCAGATAGTGCATTTCTTCCCTCATATCCATTCTATGTTACAGTTTTATACACCTGAAGATGGGAATTTAACACGCTGAAACCGGTCGTGGTTTGAATAATCATTAATAAAACTGAAGTGGATCTTTGATGATTTATTAAGTCAAATTTTTTTGTATTAGAAACTGACGCAAGGGTTCTATTTTCATGAACTATTGCGTTGTGGTCTGCAGTGTGGAGTAGGAACTTCCGTCATACTATTATCAGCAGGGATTGAAAAGTGTCATGCCATTCCTAGTCTGACTGTTCATTTGTATGATTTGCAAATCACATCTGACACCGATTAAAATCATAATTAGGTGGACCAACTGTTTATTTTTTATTCAAACGATAACAGTGATTGTATAGGCCAAGTCGTCTATATTAACCTCTCTTCTATCTGGTAACTGGGAAACAATGCATGAACGTAGTACTGAGCTTACAAGCTGAGACAGTGAGCAGCCAGCGTTAACATAAAGCGAGGGGCAGCGACTGGCAGACGCTGCCGTGCCGCACGCGAGGAAACGTTGCGGCAACTTACGAGGGAAGTTCGAAGGGTAATGCGAAGCAATTTCGGATGAAAAAAAGCGCATTTTATAGAGGGACATCGTGGAATATTCCCGCTTCAGCCTCTATAGTTCCACGAAGTTCCGACAGGTGCCAGCGCTATACGTAGCTTTCAAAATGGAGTCTGTAACGGAGGTGCACTCCAAGCAGAGAGTTGTCACTGAGTTTCTTTTGGTGGAAAACCAGGGCATCGCAGATATTCATATGCTCTTACAGAATGTCTACGCAGACCTGGCAGTGAACAAAAGCACGGTGAGTCTCAGGGCGAAGCGTCTGCCATCATATTACCGTAACAAGGTGGCACAAACGTGTCGGATCACGTGCGTTGCGCCCGGCCGCACACAGCCGTCATCCCAGTGATGTGGGAAGGTGCGCACGCTGTCGTTCGAGGTGTCGGTCGGATCACAATCAGACGCCTACATGCAGACCTGGAGACGTCTGTTGGTAGTGCTGGCACGCTCCTCCACCACTTGAGGTACTCAAAGGTGTTTGCCCGTTCGATTCCTCGCCAATTAACGGAAGACCAAACAGAGTGACGAAGGGCCATTTGTGCGAAACTGGTTGCACGTTACGAGGCTCACTCCGACAGTTTTTTTGTCGAACATCGTCACTGGCGGTGAAACACGGGTTCATCACTTCGTACCGGAAACGAAACCGCGATCCATGGAGTGGCACCACGCCGACTCTCCTCCAAAGGAAATGTTCAAAGCCGCACCCTCAGCTGGTAAAGTCATCGGGCGGACTTGTGGAACCGTGACGGGGTTATTCTGTTTGATTTCCTCCCTCACGATGCAACGATCAACTCAGAAGTTTACTGTGCTACCGTCAGGAAATTGAGGAAACGACTTCAGTGTGTTCGTCGCCACAAAAATGCAAACAAACTGCCCCTCCTCCATGGCAACGTAAGGCCTCACAAAAGCCTGTGAACTCGCGACGAGCTCATAAAAAACTACGAGGGCAGTTCAATAAGTAATGCAACACATTTTTTTTCTGAAACAGGGGTTGTGTTATTCAGCATTGAAATACACCAGGTTATTCCCCAATCTTTTAGCTACACAACACTATTTTTCAACGTAATCTCCATTCAATGCTACGGCCTTACGCCACCTTGAAATGAGGGCCTGTATGCCTGCACGGTACCATTCCACTGGTCGATGTCGGAGCCAACGTCGTACTGCATCAATGACTTCTTCATCATCCGCGTAGTGCGTCCCACGGATTGCGTCCTTCATTGGGCCAAACATATGGAAATCCGACGGTGCGAGATCGGGGCTGTAGGGTGCATGAGAAAGAACAGTCCACTGAAGTTTTGTGAGCTCCTCTCGGGTGCGACGACTTGTGTGAGGTCTCGCGTTGTCACGAAGAAGGAGAAGTTCGTTCTGATTTTTGTGCCTACGAACACGCTGAAGTCGTTTCTTCAATTTCTGAAGAGTAGCACAATACACTTCAGAGTTGATCGTTTCACCATGGGGAAGGACATCGAACAGAATAACCCCTTCAGCGTCCCAGAAGACTGTAACCATGACTTTACCGGCTGAGGGTATGGCTTTAAACTTTTTCTTGGTAGGGGAGTGGGTGTGGCGCCACTCCATTGATTGCCGTTTTGTTTCAGGTTCGAAGTGATGAACCCATGTTTCATCGCCTGTAACAATCTTTGACAAGAAATTGTCACCCTCAGCCACATGACGAGCAAGCAATTCCGCACAGATGGTTCTCCTTTGCTCTTTATGGTGTTCGGTTAGACAACGAGGGACCCAGCGGGAACAAACCTTTGAATATCCCAACTGGTGAACAATTGTGACAGCACTACCAACAGAGATGTCAAGTTGAGCACTGAGTTGTTTGATGGTGATCCGTCGATCATCTCGAACGAGGGTGTTCGCACGCTCCGCCATTGCAGGAGTCACAGCTGTGCACGGCCGGCCCGCACGCGGGAGATCAGACAGTCTCGCTTGACCTTGCGGCGATGATGACACACGCTTTGCCCAACGACTCACCGTGCTTTTGTCCACTGCCAGATCACCGTAGACATTCTGCAAGCGCCTATGAATGTTTGAGATGCCCTGGTTTTCCGCCAAAAGAAACTCGATCACTGCCCGTTGTTTGCAACGCACATCCGTTACAGACGCCATTTTAACAGCTCCGTACAGCGCTGCCACCTGTCGGAAGTCAATGAAACTATACGAGACGAAGCGGGAATGTTTGAAAATATTTCACAAGAAATTTCCGGTTTTTTCAACCAAAATTGGCCGAGAAAAAAAATGTTTTGCATTACTTATTGAACTGTCCTCGTACGTTGGACTTTTCTCCCTCGTCCACCCTACAGCCCGGGCCTCGCACCTTCCGTCTTCCGTCTCTTTAGCCCAATGAGGAACGCACGCCGCGGGAAGCAGTACGTGGGTGATAGGGAGTTGATTGACGCAACGAGACGTTGGCTCCGACTTCTGTCAGTAGAGTGGTACCACGCGGACATCGAGGACCTCACAGTAAGCTGGCCTAAGGCGTCGTATTGATCGAATCTTATGTTGAAAAATACGATTCTGTAGACAAAGGAGTGGGGAATATTGCATTGTATTGAAATACTGAATAAAACCAACCTACTTTCAAAGAGAAAACGTGTTGCATTGCTTACTGGATGCCCCTGGTAAAACCGGGAAGCGGACTGAGGGCAGAGGCGCTGCTGGCTACCCCACGCAGTTCCCCCAGATCTGAACTATCCTTCTGGTGACGTCTTGGCGGACGCAGCAGTCTTCATACGAGAAATTTGAAAAAGCGGAGACCAGCACGTGGACCCACCATGTTGTTGTTGTGGTCTTCAGTCCTGAGACTGGTTTGATGCAGCTCTCCATGCTACTCTATCCTGTGCAAGCTTCTTCATCTCCCAGTACCTACTGCAACCTACATCCTTCTGAATCTGCTTAGTGTATTCATCTCTTGGTCTCTCCTTACGATTTTTACCCTCCACGCTGCCCTCCAGTACTAAATTGGTGATCCCTTGATGCCTCAGAACTTGTCCTACCAACCGATCCCTTCTTCTGGTCAAGTTGTGCCACAAACTTCTCTTCTCCCCAATCCTATTCAATACTTCCTCATTAGTTATGTGATCTACCCATCTAATCTCCAGCATTCTTCTGTAGCACCACATTTCGAAAGCTTCTATTCTCTTCTTGTCCAAACTATTTACCGTCCATGTTTCACTTCCATACATGGCTACACTCCATACAAATACTTTCAGAAATGACTTCCTGACACTTAAACCTATACTCGATGTTAACAAATTTCTCTTCTTCAGAAATGCTTTCCTTGCCATTGCCAGTCTACATTTTATATCCTCTCTACTTCGACCATCATCAGTTATTTTGCTCCATAAATAGCATAACTCCTTTACTACTTTAAGTGTCTCATTTCCTAGTCTAATTTCCTCAGCATCACCCGACTTAATTCGACTACATTCCATTATCATCGTTTTGCTTTTGTTGATGTTCATCTTATATCCTCCCTTCAAGACACCATCCATTCCGTTCAACTGCTCTTCCAAGTCCTTTGCTGTCTCTGACAGAATTAGAATGTCATCGGCAAACCTCAAAGTTTTTATCTCTTCTCCATGGATTTTAATACCTACTCCGAATTTTTCTTTTGTTTCCTTTACTGCTTGCTCAATATACAGATTGAATAACATCGGGGAGAGGCTACAACCCTGTCTTACTCCCTTCCCACCATATACGTTAAGAAACAGAGCCTGCGTTGACCCACCGCCTGCACTAACGAACATTAAAGTCTTACATTCACAATAAGTGAAAACTGTCTCGGTTTAGGACAAGCGTGCATTTTAGGGGTTCCTCTTCCAAACTTACATCTTAGTGCAGAAAACATATTAATGTAAATACTTTGATGAGATCACATTAGTAATTAATGTTTTTGAAATTTGTAAAAGTAAGCATATGTAATATCGCGGGGAAAAAAATGAGTAACAACTGTTTTTCTTATGTCTGAAGCGCTCGAAGTCACTCACTCTCTTGTCAGTTGATTTGTGGGAAACATGTAAGTTTGATGTGCGAGTTAAATTAATTCAATAACAATTGCATTATATGATATACAATCGTGTCGGTCATTTTAATTTCATTACTTATCCGATGTTTCCTCAGCCTCCAAATAAGAGGGATTGCTGACGTATTGTTGGACGGCGAAGGACCGAACGCCAATCCCAGAGTCTCACAACTTATCTCTTTAAATGGAATTAAAGCTTTCCCGAGATATTTTGTACCGATCATTCTTGAACAGCTTACGTGACACTTTTCGTAAGGATTGTAGTAGGTTGATCGAGCACCAGCCGTCTAACGAGAGCGTCAACCAATTTGCTGACTGGTCGGATGCAAAGGAATGTTAAAACTGGCTCTATCCCTCTGAGAGATACGATCCAGTAACTCACATCTTCAATGAGGTTATCTTAAAAATGTTCAAATGTGTGTGAATTCCTAAGGGACCAAACTGTTCAGATCATCGATCTCGAAACTTACACACTACTTAAACTAACTTATTGCAAGAGCAACACACACACCCATGCCCGAAAGAGGACTCGAACTTCCGGCGGGAGGGGCGCACAATCCCTGATATGGCGCCTCAAACCGCGCGGCCATTCCACGCGGGGACGTCATCTTATACACATGTGTCAGAAGTTTCGTTGGGAAGCCCATATATGTCCTCTATAAAGTATCGATCTTTCCCCACGCGATTTCCATATTTTTAGAGCCCTGAAGAAAGGCATTCGTGGGCATTCATTTGCTTTGGACAAAGACGTGTACGCCTGGGTACTGTCATGAGTCAGCAAGAAACGGCAAACATTTTTCCGTGAAGGAATTGACCGTCTTGTCTCACATTGGGATTAATGTATTAACAGTAATGGCGATTACTTTTGAAAGTACTTTTGAAAGTACTCGGTAGTGAAGCCACTTTATAAAAAGGGAGACAGGGATAATGTTGACAATTATAGACCTATTTCTATGCCATCGGTGTTTGCTTAAGTTATCGAGAGGGTTGTATATACAAGGTTACTGCAGCATTTAAATTCACATAATTTGCTGTCAAATGTACAGTTTGGTTTTACAAATGGCTTAACAACTGAAAATGCTATAGTCTCTTTTCTCTGTGAGGTTTTGGACGGATTAAATAAAAGGTTGCGAACGCTAGGTGTTTTCTTTGATTTAACGAAAGCTTTTGACAGTGTTGACCACAAAATATTATTGCAGAAGTTGGAACATTATGGAGTAAGGGGAGTAGCTTACAATTGGTTCGCCTCCTACTTTAAGAACAGAAAGCAGAAGGTAATCCTCCGCAATATTGAGAGTGGTAATGATGTTCAGTCCCAATGGGGCACTGTTAAATGGGGCGTTCCCCAAGGGTCGGTGCTGGGGCCACTGATGTTTCTTATTTATATAAATGATATGCCTTCTAGTATTACAGGTGATTCAAAAATATTTCTGTTTGCTGATGACACCACCTTGGTAGTGAAGGATCTTGTGTGTAATATTGAAACATTGTCAAATAATGTAGTTCGTGATATAAGTTCGTGGCTTGTGGAAAATAATTTGATGCTAAATCACAGTAAGACTCAGTTTTTACAGTTTCTAACTCACAATTCAACAAGAACTGACATTTTAATCAGACAGAATGGGCATGTTATAAGCGAGACGGAACAGTTCAAGTTCCTAGGCGTATGGAGAGTTTCGTCGATCGTGACATTATCGCCTATCGCACCTACCATATTGGAGAAATGGCAAATAAAGACTTTGGAAAATCTGTATATACCTCACCTTCCCCACTATCCCTTTACACTAGAAGTAGACGTAAGATATCTGTTAATGAATCTGTATATATCTGGACGAAAGGCAAAGGTGTATGTGAATATGTAAAGTTTGTTGGAGATTGTACTTTGTATTTTCATAAATAAAGTGATCTGTAGCGTAGCTTAAAACCGGACAAGGGTACATCTAGAATCTGTCGGCATAGAGTATGTAACAGCATGTTACGTCAGCTCTCTGAGCGGATAGTAAGCTGTTGTGGAAAGTCCATGTTCAGGATCTTGTTCAGAAACTAAATGCCGCTTTATTTACCATTAGAACAGTATCTGAAATAAGTGACATTTCAACACGAAAAGTAGTATACTTCGCATATTTTCATACGCTTATGTCATATGGTATTATTTTTGGGGTAATTCTTCTGATTCAAAAAGGATATTTTTGGCTCAAAAACGGGCTGTTCGAGCTATGTATGGTGTAAGTTCGAAAACCTCTTGTCGACCCCTATTCAATAGTCTGGGAATTTTGACATTGCCCTCACAGTATGTATTTTCTTTAATGTCGTTTGTTGTTAGCAATATTAGCTTATTCCCAAGAGTTAGCAGCTTTCACTCAGTTAATACTAGGCAGAAATCAAATCTGCATGTGGAATGCACTTCCTTGACTCTTGTGCAGAAAGGAGTGCAGTATTCTGCTGCATCCATTTTCAATAAGCTACCACAAGAACTCAAAAACTTTAGCAGTAGCCCAAACACTTTTAAGTCTAAACTGAAGAGTTTCCTCATGGCTCACTCCTTCTATTCTGTCGAGGAGCTCCTGGAAGAGCTAAAAAATTAAGCAAATTCCAGTGTTACATTCTTGATTTTCTTTATTTAAACTAACGACTTGTCGCCTGAATATGTTTCTTATATTTCATTTCATTCTGTTTCTACAATCGTGTTATAATTTCATGTATTGACTCGTTCCATGACCATGGAGACTTCTCCTAAATGTGGTCCCACGGAACAATAAATAAATAAAAAAAAATACTAAACAGTTTACTTACTTTTTTCCGTGTGTCTCGTTTTCATTTGACTGCCTCTTATATCAGGTTCATTCAAATGAAACCTGGCCAGTGCGTCTACCTTTGCCTTACACGTAACGTGGTGTAAGGGTATTGTCATATCGCTGGCTTAGTTGTGGAGTATCTTTGCGGGTCGCCGCGTCTGCAGAGTCGAGCGCGCGACACGGAACTGTTATGTTGTGTAGTGTGTAGCTCTGCACGTGAGAGGCATTGTTAGTACGGAAGTTGAAGTGTCGCTACAAGTGCTATAATAGTAAAGTGATGAAATATGGAAGTGATTCAGAGGAAAGTGCGTCAAGATGTAATTAAAAATGGGCAGTGCCGCCGATAACGTATTTGTGCATCCTCTCGCTGCGTGTCGTACCCTACGGTATCAATCATCCGCGCCGTCTTCGGTCTCTCAGAATGAACTGATGTGAATCAGCAAAAATTAGTTACCATAAAAGAGTGCAGTCGAGTGCCAGTGTCTTGTAGCGAGCGTGAGGACGTGCGTTCGATCATCACATTTCCACATTATCAACAATCAGACGCGCCGCGACGGTTACGCGCACGCTCGCACAACTGAGAACTGTGAACTGTAAATTTAACTTTGTGAACAGTGTTAAAATCTATTATTATTGTCAAGGAGGACTGGTACCGAATATCTGTGTATGCGTGACGAGCGTAAGAAATTTCGTGCCATCATTCGGCTTCCGCATCATCAACAATCACCCGCGTAGTGTCGGTTACGCGTACGCTCGTCCGGGTGATACTGTGGATAATCATCAAGATTGTTAATTGGGGTAAACATTTACGACTTAGAGTGTAAACAGTGCAATCTGCGATTTTCTTCAATCGTCTCAGAATGTAGTTGTTCATACCAGACATAGGACAGTGTTGTGTTTTAACGTTGAGTGGCTCCCCTAAACCCGTTTGCATATTTCGATAGATAACTTCAGGGAAGGCAGCAGCAGTATGGAGCAGAACAATACGACCGCCGCGGGATTATCAGGTACGTGGTGTGGAAAGGGAGCAAGGTCGAACCGACAACCAGTTTAAAGTGCCCCACCCATTTGTACTCCCGGGCGTGTACCCACGTAACTACCATCTATTGGTAGAGAGACTGAAGCGTGCGTACCGTTTGACGTTGCATAGTTCCAGTGGAGTGATTCGATTTTTGGCGGCGGAGGGAGTTGGAGGCCGTGAAATGTATCGGCGGATGAAGGCTGCGTACGGTGAGTATCGTCTTGAGTCGTTCAAGTGCTGCGGAATGGCGCAAACGATTCCTTTAGGAGCGCGTCACTGGAAGACGACGCACGTCCTGGACAGGCTAATCGTGTCATCAAACCGGAAATGCTTGTGGAAGTGAATGCTTTAGTCTTGGACAACCGCTGAAGCACTATGGACGAGGTCCACCGGTTACTGGGTATTACCGTCGCCACCACCCCCACACCATAGTGCATCAGCACTCGAATTTTCGAAAAATCTGTGCGCAGTGGGTTCCCCACCGCCGAAAAGCGCAGTACTCGACAGGCGCTGTTTTTGACTCATCTGCAACGTTATCATGACGAGGAATACGGGCCGGCCGAAGTGGCCGTGCGGTTCTAGGCGCTGTAGTCTGGAACCGCGAGACGCTACGGTCGCAGGTTCGAATCCTGCCTCGGGCATGGATGTGTGTGATGTCCTTAGGTTAGTTAGGTTTAACTAGTTCTAAATTCTAGGGGACTAATGACCTCAGATGTTAAGTCCCATAGTGCTCAGAGCCATTTGAACTTTTTTTTTTTTTTTTTTGAGGAATACGGCTTTCTGTCGCGTCTAGTCACAGGTGACGAAACATGGTGTCACCATTTTGAAAGCAAGCATCAGATCAAGCAGTGGAAACATACGACTTCACCACCTCCAAAGAAATCGAAGGCTGTGGACCACAGTTCTGGTACAGTCATGATGTCCTTTTTTGGCTAGAAGGGGCCACTGCTTTTCAAGTTCCCGGAACGGGGAACCACCATCAATGCCACTTTACATAACCTTAGACGAAATGCCAAGGCAAGTTGTCCAATGGCGTTATCCTCCTGCATGATAATGCCCGCCGACACACTGCCAATGCAGTGAAGACGACATTGCAGTAGTTTCGGTGGGAAACGCTGGAACCTCCACCCGTACAGTCCCGACCTTTCACCGTGTGACTTTCATGTGTTTGGACCTCTAAAGCAAGCTATTCGCAGACATCGATTCGCAACGGACGATGAAGTGTGTGATTGGGTCCAGGCCTAGATCCGACAGCAGCCTACTAGCTCCTTCGAGGATGGAATCGACCGGTTAGTGTTGCAATGGGATAAATCCAACAGCTTTGGCGACTATTTTTCAGTATGTGTACTGTGTATAGCTACATTTTTCAGTTAGTAAAATCGTTACCGTTACTTTGCACTAGCGGCTGGATTTCCTTTGAATACCCCTTATAAATTAAGTTTGGCAAGAGATGTGTTGCGACGTTTTACTGTGCGACAAGAGGTCTATATTTCACTAATTTTAATACAACGACTTTTATTCTTCACCGAGAGCCGTAATAATTAATAATCAGTTTTGAGGCTTCTCTGTACAACTCGACAGACGTACTGCAGGCAGTTGTCGTTTGTACTTCCCACTCACTGACAACAAGAGTAATACACGTTGATCACTTAAAAGAAAGATGGCAGCGTATAAATGAACTAAGTAGGTAGTGGTCCAAACAAATTGGAGCGACTTAATATTCGTAAACACTGAATTTTCGTTGCTGTTCCACAGCAGCTAGTAGGAATCAAATGTGACGAGTAGTTGCGTGATGTTGCATATGTTCATGAGATAATGATTCATAACCGAAGTTGTATAGCATATATCAAAGCTTAATTTAGTGAAACAAAATGTTATTGGACTTCATACACTGAGGTGGCATAAGTCAAGGGCTAACGATACGCACATATACGGACGGCAGTAGTAGCTCGTACACAAGGTGTGCATTGTCGGAGCTGTCATCTGCACTCAGATGGTTCGTGTGAATAGATTTCCGACATGATTATCGCCAGTCGACGGGAATTACCAGACTTTTAACGCAGAATGGTAGTTGCAATTAGAGCGTGGGTCACTCCATTTCGGAAATCGTTATAGAATTCAATTTTCCTAGATCCACAGTATCAAGAGTGTGCCGAGAATACCAAATTTCGTGCCTTACCTTTCAACACGGACAACGCAGTGGCCGACGGCCTTCACTTGTCTAGTGGCTGCAGTGGCGTAGGATTAGAGTTGTCAGTGCTAAAACACAAGCAACTCTGCGTGAAATAGCCACAGAAATAAATGTGGGACGTACGAGGGACGTGTCCATTAGCACGGTGCGGCGAAATCCGCCGTTAATGGGCTATGGCAGCAGACGACCTGAGCGAGTGCCTCTGCAAACAGTACGACATCGACTCCAGCGCCTCTCCTGGACTCATGTCCATATCTATTGGACCCTAGACGACTGGGACACCTTGATCTGGTCAGATGAGTCCCGATTTTAGTTGTTAAGAGCTAATGGTAGGGTTCGAGTGCGGCAAAGACCCCACGAGGCCGTGGACCCAAGCTGTCAACAAGACAGTGGGGAAGCTACTCGTGGCTCCATGATTGTGTGGGTTGCTTTAATGGAATTGAGTCGGTCCTCTGGTCCAAGGGAACCGATCATTGACTGGAAATGGTTATTCCCCGCTACTTGGACGTCATTTGCAGCCTCTCACGGACTTCATGTTCCCAGACAACAATGGAATTTTTATGGATGACAATGCGACATGTCGCCGGGTCACAGTGGCTCTCAAGTGACTGAAGAACACTCTAGACAATTCAAGCAAATGATTTGCCCACCTATCGAACATTTAGGGTGTAAGTAGGCTGTATTGCAGTAGTGGGAGTAACCAAGATTTTTGTGAGGTAAGTGATTTGTGAAAAGTACAGGTTAATGTTAGTCAGGGCCATTCTCTTGTAGAGATTATTGAAAGTCAGATTGCGTTGCGCTAAAAATATTGTGCGTCAGGTTAAGCACAGTCGTGTATAAATTTTTCAAATGGGGACGTTTCATATGTCGACCCTTAGCCTAGGATACCTCACTGGAATCTTCTGATTTTTTCTTGTAGTTTGTGTAATTAGTGTAGCTTTTGTTTATTGCTAGCGCGTAATTGTAGAGAGAATCTCCTTTCTAGTTGCAGTCTTTCATTGTTGTACAGTAAAACAGGTGTGGCACGCATGTAGATTTGCACCAAGTATTTCGCAGCTGCAATTAACTAGATATTATTTTCAGTGTTATGTTAATGTGTTCTCTTATTTTTGCTCTTCAAATTGTGTTTTTCTGTGTTGTCGTGTGAAATACTGTGACAATAATGGCGTGTGAAAAACGTAACACTAGGCTCCAAAGCAAACTGAGAAATAATAGTGACGACGAGCGTAGCTTGCCAGAACCACTGTGTAATGAATTAACAGACGTTCAAAGTAGTAATTTGGTAACTGTGCATAGGGAAATGGAGCGGGTGGCAAACAATGGCGTGGACAGTGAAACAATTAGTGAAGAGGGAAGCATTATCGATCGATCGGTCGGCAACAGCTCGCCTCAGGAATCGGGAATGACAGGACACAATTTTGCAAATACTGTAGATTCAGGTTTTGGGTCCTCACCGTTTTCTGAAATAAGTCAAGACACAATTTCTGCTTGTCAAAATGTGAATGTTGCCGGTGCAAATGCACTGCCGAAAAGCATAGAGGAACAGATTCCAGACACTAATACATTATTATTGCAATTAATGCAACAAATGAAACAAAATCAGAGACAAACACAGCAACAGCTAGACACAGTGGAACAAAATCTTAAAAAGTTAGACACAATGGAACAACACCAGAGACAAACACAGCAACAGCTAGACACAGTGGAACAAAATCTTAAAAAGTTAGACGCAATGGAACAAAATCTTCAAAAGTTAGACTCATTGGAGCAAACTCTTGAACAAACACGTGAGGATTTAACTAATGAGTTACATCACATTGAATCGAAATGTCAAAAAGTCTGTAATGACGTAAAAACACAAATTTGTGAGCATTTCCAACCAATTTTTTCGCGGCATGAAAATGCACTACAGAATCACGAAGCAGCCATAAAAGAACTGCAAACTACTGTTCATGAAAATCATGAGACCTTGCAAGCGAAATTTGACTCAGTTGCGTCTACCGATTCGGTTACGCAACTTGCAAAAACTCAGGAAAACTTAAAGGACACAGTAGAAAGGCACATGGAGGAAATTAGTACATTATCAGAGAAAGTAGTTGAACTTTCGGATCAGCTAAATAATTTATCTACGAAGGTAGATGATAATCTGAATGACACAAAACCGGTAGTCTTTAATGACACAGAAGAGTGCGAACAAATTAGGAAATTCAAACAAAATCAGAATCAAATTAATACGCAACACCAAAGAGAAATCCGCGAAGTACAAGATCAGCTGACTCAGGTAACATAAGAATTACGTATTTCAGAGGCCACTCGCGCTCCAATACGGGAAGAGGGACATAGAAATACGGAACAGCCACAAAATAATAACACAGGACACTTCGGAAATTATGAAAGAAATTGGCAAGGCACACCGAATTTTGAGATGGAACCGCCGACACGACGTAACAATGACCGATATGCTACTCGCCGACACGATGATTTTGACTATAAGCTGTACATTACTACACGTAAATTCAAAACATTTAAGAATTCCGGCAACGACATTCATCCACAAGCATGGCTCCATCAATTCTCTCATTGTTTTCCTCCCAACTGGTCGTTAGAACACAGATTAGAATTTATGTGTGGCTATTTAGAGAATGAACCAGCTGTAAGAATGCGATCGGTCATTCACGATTGTCACAGTGAAGGAGAATTTTATCATGCCTTCCTCTCAGCATATTGGTCTCAAGCTACACAAGACCGAGTAAAACATAGCATCATGATGATGAAACACTTTGAACAATCAGAATTTTCCAGTCTTGTCAAATATTTTGAAGACATGTTGCATAAGAATCAATATCTTTCAAACCCATACAGCCCTTCAGAACTCATCCGCATTTGTTTAATGAAATTGCCTGAACATTTAAGAAATATTATTTTGGCAGGACGTTGCAAAGACGACATTGAAGCTTTTCAGGGACTCCTACAAGAATTAGAAATTGACACAGACAGTCACCTGATGCGACAACAGGAAAACAATCACTACAGGTCACATACGTCACAGTTTCGTGACGACAGAAATAATAAATGGACACGACAAGGCTACTCTCACAACACAAATCGTGACCAAAACAGACACCACCCTTATGACAACCGTTGGCAGAATAATAGTTACAGAGAAAGATCGCATTTCCGTAGTAATGAATATGACAGAGATAACTATAGAAACAGACAATATTGGTACCAAAACAATTATTACCAAGGGAGACAGAATAACTTTAGACGCAACAGTCCAGCGCGCAGTTAAGATTCAGGGAGAAATTCTCCACCACTTAACCGACAAGAAAGAAACTACAGGAACTACCAACATGACGACAGACGATGTGATCGTAACGACAGACCTGAATTGCATCAGAACTGGCGGGATTTAAACAGGGCAGGGCCCTCGCGTCACGGTGAATTTGTAGAAGTTAGGTCTCCAAACCCCAATAACGACACGCGCCAACAAAGAGACAGACAATGACCCGCACAGCAGGCAGCCGCGTGCGCCAGCTGGCTCAGGGAAAAATAACATAGACGCTAACCTTGAGAAAAATTCCAGTATTCTTTACCGACGTATACCACTTGATAATTGCGTTAAAGTTGAAACTCTGCGTACTAGGAAGAGCAAAGGTTTACACCACATTTCACACGTAAAACCGTTTATTGAGAGATAATGTGCTTTTTTAACTTGAGATTTTAATGCAACATTTTGGTTCACTTGAAAATACATTCTGGATTTAAAGTACTTTCTGTGAGATACCAGAGGACACAGTGGTTAGTTTATGTGACAACTACACGATGTTATCACGACGCTACTAATGAGTGACAATTTGCAATGTTGCTTTTGCAGTGTATCTGTTTTATATCTGCACAATTTTTCTGAATTCTTCTGGAAAGTAAAACATGTTTTAGTAGTAACTTTTGTGGTATAGCTACAATGAGACAGCCTTTTCCGTGGCACAACAATACGTCACAGCACAGTACTTTCTTCATCACAACAATAAGCGTAATAACTAAGATATCTATACACAAAGCATTTCACTTTTGTTTATCATGAGGTAAGTACATTGACTTCTGCAGAACTTAGCTTTCGGAGGACGATAACTACGAGACTTTCACAGAGGTTATCTTACAACATGACGCACAGTTTAGCGCTACAGTATACGTATTTGAGTGATTAATTTCGCACTTAAAACATTTTTTTTAAAGATATTTGAAGTACAATGATACAAGGGTTTTCCGTGATATATTTCATTCCATTGCTGTAATCTGTAACACCTGAGGGTATAATTACATTAATCCTCAGGGGGGTACACGCTTACTTTGTGTACCATGTGTTTGGGAAGCACAAGGAGCCCTAGCTAATATGGTATTTGCTTATACAACTTTACACATCAGTACCATGTTTCTCTAACACAGAATTACACAGCTATCTGATTATTTAGCTGAGAGAGACAAACATTTATTTTATTACCTCAGTGACAGATGTTTACGTAATTATACCGTTGGATAACTTCACACTTACGAAATTGTATTTTGTCTGTACTTAGTGAACGGTTCATATTTTTTCGGACCCATTGTGATATTATGAGAGCTTTGAATGATATATTTGGTATGAGATCATGATTTTTAAAGTACGTTTGAGGTAGATGACACTATTGAAATGAGCAGAGAATTTTTTTTAGGTTTTGAAATTATTGGAGGAAGCTACAACGATTTTCAGAATTGACTGAGATGTTATGATATTATTACGACAATGATGTGTACTATGCTGTTGAGATATGTTTATGATCAATAAGATGATGCTACCGTATATGAGGAATAAGAAGTATGTTGGAAACCAAGAATCGTACTTTAAGAGTTATGAAATGTGTGTAAATGCGTGACTGTATCACAATGCTGACGAATATTTTTTTTTGGACACTTATATTTATAGGATTTTGTTTCTACAGATTTGCAACGCTAATTCTTGACCTGTGAAATATTTTTATATGAGACTGCCACTGTAGCGGAAACTGCTGTCGTAAATATTTCCGTACGAAAGTTAAGTGACCGCCTGCACGTAATGCGTCGCGGGCATCCAGGTGTGTCAGACGCCTGGAGAAAAAGCCATTATTGCGAGCCCTTTTCAGCGGCACAGAAAAAAAAAATAAGGGGAGGCCATTATCCTCGCTATTGACGTTCCTTTGTAGAGAGCATCGCAAAAACGACACGGTCGAACTTGAAAACATATGTTTATACTGTGGAGCTCTTAATTTATGATATTTGCTAAAATGCCTAATGAAACGATGAGAAACATTTCACGGCTATTGTCGTGCTAGTTGAGAGAAATGCCATATGGCTTGCTTTATGTATTTATTAACTCATTTTGTTTAGTATCTAGTTTCTAGCTGCACTGCAGCATTGGTAAAAATAAAATTTTATAGATGTATTAATGTAAATATTTTCTGTCTACAGATCGAGTAAATAATAATTTTTTTTTTAAAAAATGAGGGAGCACAAAAAGACATTTACCTTCCCAGGAACTGCATACATAATTTTCTTTTCTAGTACTTAGTAATCTTTTGTAGAATTAGTTTTTGTGGTGCACCACTTTAATTACTTACACATTAAGATGTGATTATACATTTCCCTTATCTGCATTGTTATCTTTAGTGTCCTATTTTTTTTGCTTGAGCTATGTCATGTTTAGGTATTTCATTTTCTGCTGCTGTTTGCCAGGTATAGTGTTGTTGAATTTGAATTTGTGTTACTCTGCTAAGCCAGATTTATTTTTCTTGTTTGCTGCACATTGCCTTATATTAGTCGTAATATTGCAATTGCTTCGCTAATTTCTAAAATGCTGCTTCCTTTGCAAATCTGCACTTTTTTGTCATTGCTGTTTGTGTTAATTGTTTTATGTGCTGCTGCATTGCCTCGTCCCTTAGTTTAGCATCTGAGCTCAGTAGATTTAAGTTAGCTTAAGAGGGGGTAGACTATACAGGGTGGTCCCGAATTCATGGTACAAACTTTAATGGTAGGTGCAGGACATTGTAACAAGGATATATTGTATAGGAATGTATAGTCCCAGGTGACGCGGTGAGGCGTAAACAGGGGAAATAACGGCCGAAAGGAAAACGAAAGATTTTATTGAAATCGTTGTTGACAAGTGTCATGTTTACAGTAAGTGTTCAAAATTGCGTCCACCATGAGCGATACATGCTTGACAGCGTCGGTGCAGCGATTGGCGTACACGTTCAAAGATGCCTGGTATTTCACGCACACCTGCAGCAGCTACAGATATGCGAGCAACGAGATCCTCATCTGAGTCAACTGGAGTCTCATAAACAAGGCTCTTAAGATGTCCCCATAAAAAGTAATCGAGGCAAGAGAAATCAGGAGATCGGGGTGGCCAAGGGACTGGTCCACCACGCCCAATCCATCTAGCACCAAACGTGGCATTCAGGTAATTCCGTACAGCAGTGCTGAAGTGTGCTGGCGCTCCATCGTGCTGAAACCACATGCGGTTACGAATGGCGAGCGGAACATCTTGCAGCAGTTCTGGTAACACTTCTTGCAGAAAAATAAGATAGCTTTCGCCACAGAGTCGCGTGGGTAGTAAGTATGGCCCAATCAAAAAGTCGTTCACAATACCAGCCCACACATTAATACCGAACCGTTGTTGATACGCATGTGGACGCGTTGCATGTGGATTATCTGTTGCCCACACATGGGAATTGTGCGCATTAAAGACACCCTCGCGTGAAAATGTCGCTTCATCTGTAAATAGCACATGACCTACGAAATCCGGCTGCAACGCACATTGCTGCAACAACCACTGGCAGAAGTTCACGCGAAGAGGATAATCTGCCGGATTCAATGCTTGTACTTTTTGAAAATGGAAGGGGTGTAAGCGATTTTCATTTAACACTCTGCATACAGTCTGATGACTCACATGTACGTCACGCGCAACAGTTCTTGTGCTTGACTCGGGTCTATCAGCCACTATGTTCAAGATGCGTTCTTCCAGTCTTGGAGTGCGTACAGCTCTTAATCGACCAGCGTCATGTCTGTTGACGTCGAACGTACCTGTTTCACAAAGTTGACGATGTAACCGTTGAAAAATTCTATGATCCGGCATTCGTCGATTAGGATACTCCGCGCGATACATTCGTAACGCAGCTCTGGCGTTACCATTTGCACGGCCGTACATGTAATGCATGTCTGCTTTTTCTGCATACGTAAAGTCACCCATCGTCTACGGCAGCACAATTGTGAATGGCGCTTGTCCCTACTGCGATACATCATGTTCATCTACTGCCCTCTACCGGCAGTGACACCAACCGATCACTCCATTTCTCTTTCCCCTGTTTACGCCTCACCGCGTCACCTGCGACTATACATTCCTATACAATAAATCCTTGTTACAATGTCCTGTACCTACCATTAAAGTTTGTACCATGAATTCGGGACCACCCTGTATAAGAAACTAGTTGTGATGAATGGAAAGAAATGCATTGAAGGTATATGAAAACGTTTTAGGCCAAAATGAGTATTGTACAATGATCCGTAATTATTTTGAAAGAAATATGAACAGAGTAGAGAAAGCAGGTATAGATAGGACTTTTTGGAAATAATGAGGAACGAAGGGAGATCTCCGAGAAGTAAAGAAAGTTTTGTTTGCAAAATACTGCAGTAAAAGAAACCCTGTCCTTTCCTTGTGTTATCCCACTATGTGTTTGTGTACCCATGTGTATTTGTTTTCTTCCTGTCTCTGTGTACTGTTTCATAGAATTTTTTTTCTCTTCTAATACTAAGTTACATTCATTATGATGAGGAATACTGTTATCCTCAAATACAATTGGCATTAATAATATGTTATTTACTTTGTAAAGATGTTTAGACATTATTTATTCTCTTTTGTTTTAATGCTCATGTGTAAAGTTGATGTTTCGAAAGTTATTCTGAACTTTTATGTATCTACTTATCTCATCATTCCTGTAACATTGATGTATATGTTTATTTCTATTCTATTGTAAAGCCTGTACTACAAACGTTATCTGTATTGTTATGTTCTTGAATGATGTATTTTGTACCTTGTTATTGTATTCTTATGTTATAAAATTGTAATTGACAGCAGTTCATCAAATTAAGTAACTTGTAAGTTACATTTCACTGCACACGTTTCTGTTGGTCATAGTATATGGACAATATGTGAGAAGTAGGGACTGTTAGTGTTTGCGCATGTGTTAATAATTCAGCAAGGGACTGGTTAACAGCATTGCTGGTTCTCAGGACAATTCAAAAACTTTGTGAGTGCACAAGTGGTGGTTATGGACTTGCTCTATTATCCGCAAGACTCTTCAATGGTGATTGTGCACCTGCATAGTCACAACAGATGGCTGCTGGCCATCTCTACAAGGACTACAGTGGGTCTGCATCTTTGATGACCCACCAGTACCATTATCTCTACAAGGACTACAGTGGGTCTACATCTTTGATGATCCATCAATACCATTATTTCTACAAGGACTGCAGTGGGTCTGCGCCTCTGGTGGCCCACCAATACCGTAATCTCTACCAGGACTACAGTGGGTCTGCTCTGTGATGACCTACCCACCAATACTCTTCAAAATTTCGACTGACTCTGCTGTGGGTTTGCTGTGTTGTGGCCCATTACCTGTCAGCATGTCAAGAGTCAGCACTGTCTTTCCGTTGGAAGGACAACGCTACTTCTTCAAGACTGCATGGAAATCCACTACTTCCGTGTGCATTTTCTTTTACTGCCCAGACTTTGAGAAAAACACTGCAATGTGATGAATGATCAGGACTGTCTTTATGGACTGTGAGAAAATTTTAGCTTTTGACCAACATTGTATCAATAAGTGTGTGCATTTGATTTCTTTGTTATTGTAATTACGATTATGAAAAATTTTTTCAAATCTGTATTGGCCACTGCCCAAACCAATTTGTAAAATTTTTTGTGGGGGCATGGGGCTATGTAAGTCGGCTGTTTAGGTTTTTTATTGGTAACGCCACCTCTGTATGAAAATCACTGGCTGTGCTGTGTGCAGTCTGTGGCTGCTTTGCATTGTTGTAATACTCGCCATTGTAGTGTTAGGCAGCTGGCTGCGAACAGCGCATAGCGTTGCGCAGTTAGAGGTGAGCCGCCAGCAGTGGTGGATGTGGGGAGAGAGATGGCGGAGTTTTGAAATTTGTCATGAACTGCTCTATATATATATATCAATATATATATATCAATATATATATATATATTGATATCATCATATATATATATATATATATATATATATATATATATATATGATGATATCAAGGTAAATACATTGTTTGTTCTCTATTAATATCTTTCATTTGCTAACTATCCCTATCAGTAGTTAGTGCCTTCCATAGTTTGAATCTTTTATTTAGCTGGCAGTAGTGGCGCTTGCTGAATTGCAGTAGTGGGAGTAACCAAGATTTTTGTGAGGTAAGTGATTTGTGAAAGGTACAGGTTAATGTTAGTCAGGGCCATTCTCTTGTAGAGATTATTGAAAGTCAGATTGCGTTGCACTAAAAATATTGTGCGTCAGGTTAAGCACAGTCGTGTATAAATTTTTCAAAAGGGGACGTTTCAAGGGGACATACACGAGAGGTCTGTGCCTGTACAAAACCCTGTACCGGTAACGGTTTAACAATTATGGATGGCTACGTACGCAGCAAGCTCAATATTTCCGTCGAGTTGCTGCACTAAGCCGGCAAATAGAAAGTCCGACACGATATCAGGAGGTGTCCCATGACGTTTGTGCCCTCAGTGTAGTCACATGATATAAACAAGTGAATTAATGCGTAAAATCGAAAGCTAAAAGGACAGGACATAGTGCTGAATAGGGTTCCGTATGATCTTAAACCAGCATTGCTTCTGCGGTGGGAAACTTAGAATGCGCCAGGCTGAAAGCGTAACTGCCTGCAATTACGGAACTCTCAGCAGCAGCAACCAGACAGCCAGTTTGGCTCGCAAAAACAAGTAATTCGAGCCCAACTGAAAAGTGAGATCGCGTCTTGACAATGCAGCAAGGGCCAGTGAAGGTGCCCACATTGCCTACCTGACCTGTGCTTATTAACGGCTGAAATCGTTACACACTGGTGTCTCATGCATCCGTAACCTTGTCCCGTCCACGAACCGCTGCTGTCTCATGGAGAAGTTAAATACAGGTGGTACATAACTGTAGGCGTATATCGCTCACATTTAAATGTGGAACACATATAATGCTCGTGCATTGTGACACTTTGAGAGACGGAGAAATCTCTCCTGCAGGAATTGATATGCATTCTCCTAAGATCAATCCTGGAAACTCAATCCGCTCCAGAATGAGATTTTCACTCTGCAGCGGAGTGTGCGCTCATACGAGACTTCCTGGCAGATTAAAACTGTGTGGCAGACCGAGACTCAAACTCGGGACCTTTGTCTTTCGTGGGCAAGTGCTCTACCATCTGAGCTACCCAAGCATGACTCACGCCCCGTCCTCACAGCTTTACTTCCGCCAGTACCTCGTCTCCTACCTTCCACACTTTACAGAAGCTCTCCTGCAGGAAGGTAGGAGACGAGGTACTGGCGGAAGTAAAGCTGTGAGGATGGGGCGTGAGTCGTGCTTGCGTAGCTCAGATGGTAGAGTACGTGCCCGCGAAAGGCAAAGGTCCCGAGTTCGAGTCTCGGTCTGGCACACAGTTTTAATCTGCCAGGAATTTTCAGTCTGCTATGTTTGTCCATGAGATACATAAGGTAGTCGCCAGCAGTGGCCAGGATAATGTATTCCTCGATTTTTAGGGAGGCAATTGATACTGCTCCGCAGTGTCCCCCGCTGAACAAAACACCAGCTTACAGAATATCGGAGGAGTTTTTTGGCTGGATTCAGACAGTCAGATATAAACGGAACATCTGTAGGATTCCAAGAGACTGTTATAAGACCGAAACCTTTCACGAGGAACACTGATGAACCAAAACGTTGTGATCACTACCCGTCACAAGACTGAATGCTATCTCGTGGTGCATGCAGGAACGTGGCGCGATAAGAAAAGTATATAAACGTACTGGAGACGAAAGAGGAAGCTTTCTAGGGACGATACGGGCCGTAAATGGCGAAATTCACTGATATAAGTGACTGACAAATGGCAGATTCAAGAGACGAATGAAAATTTGTACCAAAGCCGGGATTCGAACACAGGTCCTCTGCTCACTATGCAGACGCGTTAAGCAGTACGCCACTTTGGCAAACTGGCTTTGCATTACTGCTTGAACTACTGTAGAACGAGCTCCCTCTTCAATCCAAATCTCAAAACATGCAATGAGCAGTAGACCCACTTTCGAAACCCTGCCATGGTACAGATTTTTATTCGACTTTGATGCTTGAGACCTGAAAAGGTCTACATACCGTATTGTTTCATTTGATTAGAGCACCTTTGTCTGGATTTCAGGCAAGATCCCCCATTTGGCTCGATGTTGAGATGCTGCTCGCAATGCAGTTGGAGAACCTCTGCAACAGTGTTCGACTTTGGGGAATACCAAACGGATTGAGATGTGAATGGTGGTTTGGATTGAGGAAGGAGGCGTGGTAGGTAGTCCGCACAGTTCTGCAACGTCACTGTGCTAGTGTGGCACAGTGGTTAGTGCATCTGCCTTTTGAGCAGGAGACCCGGGTTCCAGTCCTGTTCTTGGTATGTATTTTCATTCGTCACTTCAGTCATCTTTTACATATAATAGATGTTTCAGATTGGGAAAGACCTTTGAAAGCACACAGGGTGTCTCAGAAGTGATGGTCAATATTCAGGGACATCACAGGAACGATCAATCGAAACAAATATGTCAAGTAAACATGGCTTTAAAACGAATACTTTGAGACCTATGAGCAGTTCTTGATCTTCAATACTGTGAAACAAATCTCTTCTCCTGCAAGCTCTTTGCTTTCCACATTTTCACATTTTGTGAAGTGCTAGGCGTTTCTAGGCGCTTCAGTCCGGAACCGCGCTGCTGCTACAGTCGCAGGTTCGAATCCTGCCTCTGGCATGGATGTGTGTGATGTCCTTAGGTTAGTTAGGTTTAAGTAGTTCTAAGTCTAGGAGACTGATGACCTCAGATGTTAAGTCCCATAGTGCTTAGAGCCTTTTGAACCATTTGAAGTGCTAGTATGGACCAAAACAAGAAAAATATGTCCATTAAACATGTGCTCTAGAATGCATACCTTAAGTGTTATGAGCACTTGTTCCTTAGAAGAGTTGTGTTTCATAGTACCGAAGATTAACAAGTGCTCATAACTCTTAAGGTATGTATTTTAGAGCACATGTTTAATGGAGATATTTTTCTTGTTTTGGTCGTCACTACCACTTCTCAAAATGTGGAAACCAAAAAGCTTGCAGTAGAAGAGATTTGTTCCACAGTATTGAAGATAAAGACCTGCTTACAGCTGTTAAGGCATGCGTTTTAGACTGGTCTCGCGGTTCTAGGCGCGCAGTCCGGAACCGTGCGACTGCTACGGTCGCAGGATCGAATCCTGCCTCGGGCATGGATGTGTGTGATGTCCTTAGGTTAGTTAGGTTTAAGTAGTTCTAAGTTCTGGGGGACTAACGACCACAGCAGTTGAGTCCCATAGTGCTCAGAGCCATTTTAGCCATGCGTTTTAGAGCCCACGTTTACTTAACATTTTTGTTTCGAATGATCATTCCTGATCTATTTCTGAATATTGACCGCCACTTCTGGAACACCCTGTATAGTTTCATTTGAAGTGGCAGATTGTTATGGACTGGCGCCTGTCTACGAGCGTATTGGAAAAGGCGAAGGTGGTTCGCTGTTTGCGTGCTTTTGCTACGAGTACCTGTGGGAAGTTGTTTAAGGTAGGTAGGTGTAACCAGGAGTAGGCACAAGGCGTTGGGCGTTTATGCCTCATCGCAGAACGTGAGGGTCGAAGGCTTGACCTCTCTGTAAAGCATGGTAGGCGTCGATCTGTCACAGATGTGACGGCAAAGTACAGTGCTGCAGCAGGCCCCAGTGTTTCAGAGTACACTGTTCTGCACACACAGTTGAACATGGGATTCCACAGCAAATGACCTCAACGTGTCCCAGTGTTGACAGAACAACACTGTCAATAACGATTACACTGAGCTGTGGTTTCTGGAGTTGGACAGTGGATCAATGGAAACATGTCGACTGGTCAGATGAATCAAGTCTATTTTTCTGTCCGGATAAGCCATTATCCAGGCGAACGGTTGCTCGACACTGACACAGATCGGAGAGGGCAATATTGTGCTACGGGGGACACTCCCATGAACTTCCATGAGATCTATGGTAGTAACCGAAGGCACCACTACAACTGAGAACACTTTTACGGACCACCTGGAGCCCTCCATTCTTACCTTCTTCCGCGATGGTTATGCCATTTTCTGGCATCGTGGCTGTCGTGTCCTAAGGGCAGGATCGTGCTACAGTGATAATGAGTTCACGTAGGTGTCTTGGACTCCAGATTCGTCCGATTTTGATGTGAACCCTATGGAGCACATCCAGAACGCTACGGGCGCTAATTCCAAGCACACGAACCACGGTCCGCAATCTACGAGAACTGTGTGACCTGTGTGAAGACACATAGTGCCCCCCCCCCCCCCCCCCATAACGCCGGAAAGCTAGCAACGACCTGTCGAATCGTGCTGGGCTCGATCGCTGCTGTACTGTGTTCCAAAGGTCTTTGTTAGTTCACATAGTAAGCAAGATGTCTGAATGCTTTGGCTCATTGGCGTTTATAAATGAAAACTTCCGAAATTTACAGGACTGTTAGCAGATACACAAGGAAGCGGTAACACTAGAAAAATTTTCCAAAATACAACAGCATCTTAATTTTATCCATTTTCCGCAGTGTTTCTTCCGTGATTGTATTACTTTCGTAATAATAAAGGGCAACCGCCTTCAGCCACAAATTGTCATTTTATTAACATGCGCGACGCATTTCGAGCCCTGGGGGCTCATCTTCAGGTGCTTTGACAGTCTGCAATAGCTAACCACGTGTACCTTAACAGACACTGTAAGCCATCCCCATTTTCTGGCCTTACATGAGCTTATAATTACGATACAGAATAAAATCCTCAGAAAATAACTCTATATTGTTAACAGGAAACAATTGTAGTAATCTCATGTACCGAATAACAAAACAATATCTACCCTTATAACGAGAGGGGCATTCGTAAGTGAGACAAAGTGAAAGCAGTTTTGAGACGGACTGTGCACGCGGCTAATGGCATTGGAAAACCCCAATTAACACTGACAAAAGAAGGCCCAGCTGCAGCACAGAAAGAAATAAGGCGAGCACAATATAATACTTTTTAAATAAACACAACCGAGGCCGTGGGTAAGTGGCTGGACAGCATTAACAAGGCTAGCGGCGACCAGACAAGAAAAATAAAAATTCACCTATAACGAGGAAGCGGTTGGCTGATGCCATACTGTGTGACATAGAAGAGACACGGTGGGGAGAGGAGACACGTCATATAAAAGCATTTTTGAGAACTACGTTAACAGAGCTCACTCGTCTTGCAGCAGGCCACACGTATGTGTAGAAAAATAGCGAAGACGTTGAGACCTTTATGTCTGCGAAGTGAGGGCAGTATGCTTCAAGTATCATGGCAACAGATGCAAAGTGGCAGTTCATATTCCTGCGCGAATTTTTGTGAGCAGAGCATTGTGCACATCGCTCCATCCCTTAGTGAGTGTACAATAGCCATTATTTCGACAAGAGAAAATTTAACTGTCTATGGAAGGCAGCAAATTTGAGACTGAGTGATTCAGTCAAGGCCAGAATAGGGAATTACCATTTCAGATCCAGCACGGAGACAATGCTGCCACAGTTCCCAATTGGTAATGTACCAGTGCGCATTAGGTGACATTAAATGTTGAGTCAAGAGTTTGCTTACTCCAACCTTCGTACACTTTGTATATAGAATTTCAAGAGTTGAATACTAACATACCTTCCATTGAATATATGAGAGTTTCATTAGTTTAAAAGAGCAAATTTCATTCTCCACCAATGTAGTCCATTAAACAGCTACAACAACTTAGATATAAATTTCACTGATGAAGATATAATTGTTTTGCTAGTTATAACATTCTCATATATAGAGATAAAGATTTAATAATCACATATCCAATGTTTGAATATTAATTATTTTGTTGAGAGTTGAAAGTAATTGAACTTACTTGTTATGTATCACTTGAACCCTGAAAGCTGTGATAAATTAAATGTAGAATGAAAAAGGGAGAGGTTGTGCTGTCATTTTGGAAAAAATCCCAAACTCTCATTTATATCAGTTTGTGCATTCTTATTATGTCACAGCAGAATTTCTAATTAAATTGAGACGATGTGCACCTGACATTAACGGTATTACAAGGCCAAAATTAATAGCTATGTAAAATGTCTGTTGACCAAGAAGGCCCTGTTGTAGAATGTCTGTTGGCTTGAGAAGACAGTAAGATACGTTATCCACTTGCGTGCGATCACAAAATAGCTTTACCCACCAGCACTTTACACAAAAATAACTACCCGTTACAACACAGACTAAGTGACATCAATAACAGCTTAGTTTAGAGGTCACAATTTTTTCAGTAATTTTAAAAGTTTATCTTTTTCTACAGAAACAAGTATTTAATAATGTAAGCATTTCATAAAGTATAGGGATATTTACCACAATGACAAATATTTGTATTATTAAGGACATGTATGTAAATAATATTGTAACACCTTGTAAATAATATCTTTATACCTGTAAAAATGCAGTATCATCACTGTCGAAATTCTTTGACTTGTTTTGAATTGTGTTCGAAAGTGTGATGTGTCAAAATCTTTCTGCAAATGTGCTGTTTAAGAGAGAGTGTGTATTTGTATATAAATATTGTTTATAACCACACACTTACTACTAGAAACAGTAAGTTATTTTTCGCTTAATCATCGTTTTATAAACTTATATTTCATAATGTGGCATTTTGCAACATAACAGTGTGATCCTGCCAGGCCCAGAATTAAACGAAATACAAAGTTGATGTAGACTGTCAGTGCACCTGAAGATGAGTCCCAGGACTCTAAATGCATCGTGCATGTTTGAGAGGTTCCATACCCTCCTTTGCATGTCACCTCTCATTTTCATCAATTTTATTAATGTTCTATGTCATTGCACGGTAGTAACAGACTGAATAAGGTTATGGTAATGAGAGTATTTGTACTGAGAGCTCAAAAAATACTTTCCACTTGATCCCTAAACATGTTGTTTTACTTCCGTGGGTGGCCTGTGCGAGGCGAGCATCGGAGGTCGCTGCAGACTACGTTTCCGGTTTGGGGCTGCACTTCTGCGAGCACTGAGAGGGCCGTACAGCGATGGGTTTACGCGCCTGGCGGAACGACCGACGTCGGTCGAGTTTCGCCTATTGTGTGCAGGGCGAGACGACCTGCGTAACGTCTGAGTGTCGCCGCCGTTTATGTGTTTACCGTTCCGGCGCGTCCGGAACGAAGATTCGTGGCACCGACTGACTGCATTGTCCTCTCGATTCCGAGAATACTTGTGGACTGTGCCCTGCTGGGTGCGACTGTCTGCCACCGAATGGCCGGTGGTCTAGGCAGGTTGTTTTCGTAGCCGGTCAAACGGCAAATTCAGTGCCCTCAGCTGAATAGCAGAGGCACGATTGGTCAACTTAAACTGAGGCTAGTTGATGTCATAAAGCCCTGCTCGAAATTGGAGGGAATGGTCGCTATTGGCGCGAATGATGTTCTGAGACATTGTGGGGGAATGTTGGAATCAGCATTGAATGCTGATTTGCAGGTTTTCGAAGAGAGTAGGGAGTTGAGCAATGCTGGCTTCGCTCTTGCATCGCATTACAGTGGGATTCAGGATCTGATCTTCCTCGTAGTCGGACGGTCTTGCGACTTGGTCGCTCGTTTTCGGTAGAACTTAGAATTCTTGGACAGCCTTCGCGGCCAGGGTTTGACACAGTCGCTGCACGGCAGAAGTCGGCGCCTACGTCATCAGGACCCCGCCTACCGACGACGTGCTGCAGATTTCAGTACTGCTACAGTATTTTGTGGCCCCGGCATTGTAGGACCTTATCAACTTTATACTGAATCCGTCAGCAGCACGCGCGCTCGCTTTGCTACAAGTCCACCTTGCTCGTGTCTCCATGTGATCCCATTTGAGCTCTCACTACTAATTGCGATACTGCTATATAGCCGGGAGATGAATATTTGATTCACTAGGACTTCCAGTCATTATCGTCAATCTATTGCATCACAGAGAGTAGCAGCCCCTTGTTCTCGAGCCAACTCTTATTCTCATAACATTTTAGTATACCCTACCCTTTAACCCACTGTTTATGTCGATAATCATGTACAGTTATGTTATGATGTATAATAAATCTCATTGTAATATTTAATCCACATATAATTTCGTAGATATATGCAGAATCCCATTTCCTGTTGTTTATTATGATAAAGTTCTCTTTTTAATCAGTAGATTACGATTTTTATTAAATTATTGTGAGTGTGCACTCCTTATTTTACCAACTAGCAGGGTCCACCATCATTTTGTTCCATTACCGTTGCGCACATAATCAATTAGGTGGTATGTAAGGAGGAGGTCGAGTTCATATCTCGTTCTCATGCAAAACTCGTCTCAATTAAAGACGTACAAACTCTTCTCCACCCTGGCATCTCGCATGTTAATAAAATCACTATTTGTGGCTTAAGGCGGCTCTTCTTTATTATTGTGCAAGAACGGCTGTACAGAATCGATGGCTGGTCAGGTACTGATAAGAGACCGTCAACATAAATAAGTGCAATGTACTGCGATCAGATCTGTGAAACGACTCACTATAGTTCAATTACAGAGCTGACAGACAGTTATTGGAAACAATAAACGTGAAATACCTAAACGTCTCCCCCCGGAGTGACCTAAGGTGAAAGGATCGTTCAAAACTAGCTGTAGAAAAAACAGATGCAAGGCTGGGAGTGACTGAATGAATACTAAGAAAATACGAAAAAAGTAGCTTTAAAAACCGGTTGTTGTCTGGCTCTTGAGTATTATTCGTCAGCCTAGGAGGCTTACCCGATATGATTAATAAAGGATATAGAGAAGACCCAAAGAAGAGTGGCGCTATGAAACTGCAGTTGGCAGACACTACGAGAGACGAGCTCTTCCGCACTAAGCCATTTGTTTGATGTTGAAATTCCGAGATCGTACACTCCAAAAAGTCCGCCTTCGTGGTTGAGTGATCAGCGCGGCTGACTGCAATGAAGAGGACCCCGGTTCGATTCCCGGTACTGCCAGAAGTTTTTCTTGGTAGGACTGAAACGGGATTCCAACTGAGGAACGTCACGAAAACTGGAAATGACCGGAGGGGGGGGGGGTGCTGAACGTGCGCTCCTCCATACTGTATCCGATGGCGCCATTTACGGAGGATGACACGGCGGTCGGTCGGTACTGATGGGACCACCAGATCGTGTGGACATAGTTTTTTTTACGTTCCAAGAAGATTCAGACAGCAAATTACTGTACTTTCTTTTATATGGGGCGATCAAAAAGTGTCCGTTCGAAGACCGTACAGTCCAGAATCGGTATGCCACTCAGGCACAATTGCCGTGAGCATTGAGGCAAATTCCGCCGACGCAGCGGGTTAAATATACCCGTTTGGTAAAATACCGTGCCCTGCTGCGCCAAGAGGTCCGTAACCGCCTGCTACACGTCCCTGTCCGATAGGAGTCGTTGGCTCTTCAAAGCCTCCTTTAAGAAACTGAGGCGAGTGTTTCCCAGTTGGGTTGGCGTAACTTCTGCTTTAGGACATTTGAGATACGGGGACGTGCATTATCATGAAGCAGGGGCAGCAGCATCCCAAGTCGCGCACCATTCCACAACGGTGATTTTCGGAAAACATGCTGCCAACTACACCTTCTTCAGTCTCCATTGCATGTCTACCGGCGTTTATCTACCGGCAGCCAAGAAGGTATAAAAGCACATTGGTCCTGTTTGGACGCATTTAGCAATAAGGTCGCCCCAGTTGACGTTTCCTCACCTACTGTACGGACATCGGAAAGTCGCGAATGTCACACTAATACCTCTCCTACATTTTGGTGCTTGTTTATCCGCATCTGAATCGCACTACTTTGCATATACGCTGCAGCTACGAACTCAGACGGAAACTTTTTGATTGTCCCTTATACATACGTGCCGCATAATGAGAAATTATAATTTGTATGGAATGTCAGCTACAACCCAGTACAGTCGTAAATATACGTTAGGGTGAATGAGTCTGTTCTGGGGGGATATCGACGGTTTGATAGAGGATCAGTTTTCCTCTGTTAAAGGGCAGCCAAGGGCAAGTAAATATGAATGTCTTCCAAGCATTTACACATCCTATTGCAAACTCACAACCACTTGTCGTTCGATTTTTTCATCTATTATTGTCGAGTCTAGGTTTGAATGGTACATAGTATGGGCACTTGACTGTCATTTGTTAATAGTTTTAATGGTTATAACTTGAAGCTACCTCTCACCGTTTCATATGGCTAGTCACAACAGCGTGCAACTTTCCAGTTATGGCCCGAGTAATTAAATGAATAACATTAATTAATTTTCATCATCCAGATTAACTAAAATAATGCATAACAGATAAGGTTCCCTGACACTATCATTAGCCAACACAATCAGCACAGAGGGGTGGAGTGGTAGAGATTTCCTTTTGCCCATTCTATTTTTTTTTATTCTAATCATTCTGACCTTAATTTTCTTAGTTATTTAATTATCCTCTTCGATCAAATACCATCAATTACTGGGATTTACTTTGACTGGGAATGAATGAGGGTTTCCTTCGTCAAGAGCAACACAGGGCTATTGCTATGCAGAATTTATTTCTCATGTTAACAACTAACTTTATCTCGATCGGGTTAGAACTTTTACATCTGCGATGTTACATCTAATAATTCCCAGTTGGGATTAATCTTGGCCTCCTAGGACTAATTTAAGATCGCCACGTTATTAGATAGCACGGACGTTACATATAATGAAAATAATCTCGTCTCACCACAAGCAGCTCTCACTGGTATGTAAAGTATTCCCTGTACTAACTACCCATGATCTGAATGACGCTGGCAGTGGGGAGGCTAAGCGTTGAAGATCAGCAGAGTACGGTTCTGACTATAAGATCTCAAAATTCTATCGTGCTCCTCCTCGAACGATTAAATAAGGCATCATTCAATGGGAAACTACATTAGCAAGGAGCTGAATGAAATTGTACTTAAATAATCACTTCAGAGAGGGTATTCATACCTGAGTTGGCCATATGATCACACCTGTCATTTACGTTAAACATAGCTAACTGACAATATCAAAAATACGTTAAATGTGCGCGCTGTTCTTAGAGTACTTACTGTAGTGGTCTACCGAACTTAACTGACAGAAAAAGTTACAAAATTATATCTTATGTGAACTATCACCAAGATTTTTGAAATTAAACTTAAAATTCAAGCACTCAAAATTCACATACAATTCACCACACAATAATGATTGCATTCCCAAGCTATGATTCTGATATTCACTGTTCTAATGTTGCATCCTGAACCTATGTACGCTTCACAGAGCGTAAGTAGCGACACGTGGCAGACCATGTGGTACCGCCACTCATTAAGAAGAAAAGGTGAAAAATAATAATCATTTATGAATAAAAATTGACTAAGTGGGCTTCTACTTTCTTTACCAATGATTGAACATTAGTAAAGAACTGGAGCGGGTCGTAATTAAAGGCTGTGAGGTGAGCTGCCCCAAAGATAAACATTAAATAAATTTCTCAATAACGTATTACAGAATTTAAATTATCAGAATGCATTTCGCATATCTCCCACACACATTTAAATAATGCAGGTCAACGTTTTTGGAACTGTTGATATGTGATACCAAACGATGTTTTTGGAACATGTAGTAGCTAGTCTTAAGGCTGCATCTTGAAATACTGCTTAGCTCCATGTAGCAGAGATTTGAGGCTGTGGCTTCCTCGGAATACAGTTCTTAGGGGCGTCACGAAGGCTCTGGTGTTTTAGCCTAAAGGGGTCCTACCAACTTGCACACAGCTTTCACGTTCCACCACACACACCAAAAGGGAATGGACAGAGTTGTTGAAACTTCACTATCGAATCCCTGTCTCCGTATATCCCTATATACTTGGATGTATCATTGATCGACGTTTAGTATAATTGTTTAGATAGTGTTTAAGGTACTTGTTTTTCTTCCTGCCACTGGCTATCCTCTCTGCCGTTGGGATAAGTCTGCATATGTCCCGCCAGAGTGCACTAGAGTACGGTAACATGTTTATCACCACCTAGTCAGAATTTCACGAATGATACCAGGAAAAAGCCCGCGAAATATAACCCACGGGCGAAATACACTCCTGGAAATGGAAAAAAGAACACATTGACACCGGTGTGTCAGACTCACCATACTTGCTCCGGACACTGCGAGAGGGCTGTACAAGCAATGATCACACGCACGGCACAGCGGACACACCAGGACCCGCGGTGTTGGCCGTCGAATGGCGCTAGCTGCGCAGCATTTGTGCACCGCCGCCGTCAGTGTCAGCCAGTTTGCCGTGGCATACGGAGCTCCATCGCAGTCTTTAACACTGGTAGCATGCCGCGACAGCGTGGACGTGAACCGTATGTGGAGTTGACGGACTTTGAGCGAGGGCGTATAGTGGGCATGCGGGAGGCCGGGTGGACGTACCGCCGAATTGCTCAACACGTGGGGCGTGAGGTCTCCACAGTACATCGATGTTGTCGCCAGTGGTCGGCGGAAGGTGCACGTGCCCGTCGACCTGGGACCGGACCGCAGCGACGCACGGATGCACGCCAAGACCGTAGGATCCTACGCAGTGCCGTAGGGGACCGCACCGCCACTTCCCAGCAAATTAGGGACACTGTTGCTCCTGCGGTATCGGCGAGGACCATTCGCAACCGTCTCCATGAAGCTGGGCTACGGTCCCGCACACCGTTAGGCCGTCTTCCGCTCACGCCCCAACATCGTGCAGCCCGCCTCCAGTGGTGTCGCGACAGGCGTGAATGGAGGGACGAATGGAGACGTGTCGTCTTCAGCGATGAGAGTCGCTTCTGCCTTGGTGCCAATGATGGTCGTATGCGTGTTTGGCGCCGTGCAGGTGAGCGCCACAATCAGGACTGCATACGACCGAGGCACACAGGGCCAACACCCGGCATCATGGTGTGGGGAGCGATCTCCTACACTGGCCGTACACCACTGGTGATCGTCGAGGGGACACTGAATAGTGCACGGTACATCCAAACCGTCATCGAACCCATCGTTCTACCATTCCTAGACCGGCAAGGGAACTTGCTGTTCCAACAGGACAATGCACGTCCGCATGTATCCCGTGCCACCCAACGTGCTCTAGAAGGTGTAAGTCAACTACCCTGGCCAGCAAGATCTCCGGATCTGTCCCCCAATGAGCACGTTTGGGACTGGATGAAGCGTCGTCTCACGCGGTCTGCACGTCCAGCACGAACGCTGGTCCAACTGAGGCGCCAGGTGGAAATGGCATGGCAAGCCGTTCCACAGGACTACATCCAGCATCTCTACGATCGTCTCCATGGGAGAATAGCAGCCTGCATTGCTGCGGAAGGTGGATATACACTGTACTAGTGCCGACATTGTGCATGCTCTGTTGCCTGTGTCTATGTGCCTGTGGTTCTGTCAGTGTGATCATGTGATGTATCTGACCCCAGGAATGTGTCAATAAAGTTTCCCCTTCCTGGGACAATGAATTCACGGTGTTCTTATTTCAATTTCCAGGAGTGTATACACTGAAGCGACACAGAAACTGGTATGGGCATGCGTATTTAAATACAGAGATATGTACTCAGGCAGAATACGGTGCTACGGCCGGCAACGGACAGATAAGACAACAAGTGTCTGCAGCAGTTGTCAGATCGGTTACTGCTGCTACAATGGCAGGTTATCGAGATGTGAGTTTCCACGTGGTGTTATAGTCTGCGCACAAGCGACGGGACATAACATCTCCGAGGTAGCGATGAAGTGAGGACTTTCCCGTACGGCCATTTCACGAGTGTGCCGTGAATATCATGAATCCGTTAAAGCATCAAATCTCCGACATCGCTGCGGCCAGAAAAAGATCCTGCAAGAACGGGACCAACGACGACTGAAGAGAATCGTTCAATATGACAGTAGTGCAATCCTTCCGTAAATTTCTGCAGATTTCAGTGCTGTGCCATCAACAAGCGTCAGCGTGTCAACTATTCAACGAAACGTCACCGATATGGGCTTCCAGAGCGGACGGCCCACTCGTGTGCCCTCGATGACTGCACGACATAAAGCTTTATGCCTCACTTGGGCCCATCTACACCAACATTGGACTGTTGATGACTGGAAACATGTTGCCTGCTCGGACGAGTCTCGTTTCAAATTGTATCGAGCAGATGGACGTATACGGGTATTGAGACAACTTCCTGAATCCATGGATCCTGCATCTCAGCGGGGGACTGTTCAAGCTGGTGGAGGCAATGTAATGGTGTGGGGCGTATACGGTTGGAGTGAAATGGGACCCCTGATACGTCTAGATAAGACTCTGACCGGTTACGCGTACATAAGCATCCTGTCTGATCACCTGCATCCATTCATGTCCACTGTGCATTCCGATGACTTGGGCAATTCCAGCAGGACAGAGCGACACCCACACGTCCAGAATTGCACGCAGTCACTCCAGGAACACTCTTCTGACTTCAAACGCTTCCGCTGGCTACCAAACTCTCCAGACATGAACACTGCTGAGCATATCTGGGATGCCTCGCAACGTGCTGTTCAGAGGAGATCTCCAGCCCCTGGCACTCTTACGGATTTGTGGACAGCCCAGCAGGATTCATGGAGTCAGTTCCCTCCAGCACTGCTTCAGTCGAGTCCATGCCACGTCGTGTTGCGGCACTTCTGCGTGCTCGCGGGAGCCCAACGCGATATTAGGCAGGTGCACCAGTTTCCTTGGCTCTTCAGTGTATCCCGTTACTTTAGTTTCCTTGGTCACTGACTGTGGGTAACCTGTTTTATTAGCAACTTTCTTTTTTTTTGAGTTATTATGCATGAGTTTAGTGAGTTTTACTTTCTTGGGAATAACAGCAGCATACCATGAGTTCGGAAACAACACAGTATGATGATGGTTCAAATGGCTCTGAGTACTATGGGACTTAACATCTGAGGTCATCAGTCCCCTAGAACTTAGAACTGCTTAAACATAACTAACCTAAGGACACCACACACATCCGTGCCCGTGGCAGAATTCTAACCTGCGACCGTAGCAGTCGCGGGTTCCGCACTGAAGCGCCTAGAACCGCCCGGCCACACTGACCGGCAACACAGTATGAATTCAGCGAGCAATTTATCAGCTAAAATTTAGAACATGCGGTTAGGATGAAAGTTAAGGGTGCGTCTCGTCCCGATGCAAAAGTGAAACAAGAACAAAAACAGGCAAGGGTATACACGCAGTTTTAACAGAGCGATGTACAAATTGCAAATGAGAAATTGCTATATCACTTAAAATACATATTTTCGTAATACACAAGTACATATACGACAAATGCGGTGTGTAAACCACCACAGCGGTTATTCGGATTGCTCGTCTCAATCAATCACAGCACGAGATCCGTGACGTCATGGCACCATCGCTGTTTCGTCAAGCGAACTCATAAAGCCCGTGGTTGAGCGCACAAAACATTAAACGTCTGAAGTTTGGAAATAAAAATACCAAGAACTTCAAGCATGCAGTGAAGCTAACATAAACCACGTTAAATGTTTCTCCAAAACTCGTCTTATACTACGATTTGGTATGGTAAACAGTCGGGAAATGTGATGCTGGAGGATAAATAAGCTAGTAGTAGATTTTATTGTGGAGTTAGCTTTTGATGTTATTTAGTAGTTCATTATGAAACGGAAAGAACATATAGTAAGTAAGCGTTTGGCTAGACTGTGGTACTGCCTCCCCCCTGCCCTTCTCCCCCCCTGAAATATTGGTTGTAGTGACAGACTGATCCGTAGCACAGCCCGAAGTCAAAGTCAGTTCAGATCGATACATTTCGCAGCCTTCCCCAGGATGGAAACTATGAGCCGCTCCTGGTGAAGAACACACACTGATTACTTACTACTGACAACAGGCTTCCGGAGTTGGTACGAAATAGGTGATTGCGTAGCTTCTCCCTGTGCTACCACAAATTCCGATCCTCAATACAATGATCTCCTATATTACCAGCCCGAAGGGCTTGAATGGAGCGTACGAGCAGTACCGCTTCAGTATCAACAGAGCACAATAGTTTTCAGTATCTGAAAAGTTCGCTGACACCAACATGCCAAAGTAGTGCGTCGCGGGGGGACGCTACTGTGGCGTTTGGAGAACGCCACTGGGGAGACACTAGTACACAGCATAAGAGGCGTGAACCTGTGCTTCGCACGCTTGATAAGGGTAGGTGCCGTAAATTATCCTGGGTACGATAAGGAACGACAATAAACGCCTGTCTTCCGAGATAGCGACGTATTTCACGTATTGCCTAATGTAGCAGACAGAGACGGCACGTTCCACGCTCAAAGTGCGGCGAATTTATGCTGAGACTGACTTCTGCAGACGATCTTATCCTGCATACATGGTGTTTAAGAAAACGTGTCACGAACTGGGTCAGTCGGAGGACCGTGTGCAGATAACGGAAATCGGAGTTAAGAGTCCAGGTCCGGCACAAATTTTCATGTCACTGACAGTTAGGTAACACATCTGATGTGTAAGAACTCGCAGTCAGCAATTAAAGTTCGAACTATTCTGCGCAGCTGTGGATCGTTAATAATGTCTGTACTTTCAGATACGCAAGTAAAATTTTACTGCAGGTGGTAATATTGGTCAAAATTAGAAGAGAAGTTCGTATAATGGTATGTCCGGAAATCAATACCTGCTGAGATAAAGTGGCCAATCTGTCCTCTCATTTCTATATGTCCGTTAGATAGAAGAGGACACTGTAGGCAGCGCTGCATGTGCTCACCACGACTCCTGACACACCCTGCAGTCCTTATCGTGGTGACTCACGCACTCTTTCACATCCCTTGGCTTCATTCGGACTGCGTCACAGGCATTAGTCACACGCTGCTGTAACGTCTGCACATTGTCGATCGGTTGGACATCACACACAACGGACCCACAGCCAGAAATCCGATGGATTCAGTTCCAGTGAACGTGGAGGCTTTGACATCTAACATCCCCGACCAATCCATTGCCTATGAAACGTCGTGTTCAGATACTGCCTCACGATTCGTAGAAAATGAGATGGTGCTCCGTCGTGTGTAAACCAAAGTGATTTTCTTGCTACAAGAGTACACTCTCTAACAGCGCAGATGATGGGCCTGACAATTCCTGCCCTTACACTGATACTGAAGCCATCCTGATGCCTCACCTCTGTGATTGCTCAACGATTTTTATCCCCCCACACGGGCATATTGTGTTAATTTACATGCCATCTCCTGCGAAACCTGCCTCGTCTGTAAGTACTACACATTACTTGTCATAAGTAAAAGGGTCCATATCTCAGTGGAATATCGTTTCCCGACATATCATTACAGACATTTTCGTATAGTTTTCATCAGTACCACCTCCCATATTAATACGTGACACTTTTTTATACACCCCATATTTGTCACACTCTCTGGAATGCACAGCACATAAACTATAGTACCGCTACGTTAACGGTGCCGCTGTGTTATTCTGCGCCGAGGTCGCCCGATCAGGAAAGAAACTAAAAATCGTATTGGACCGATCACCACAGATGTGGAATAAGTTATGTCCGTCCACTCGTAGCATACGAGAGTAAAACTTATGACAATGCTGATGACGTAGGATTTAAATTAAACCAATTCGGTCAATTTGAAAGATTTTGAACAGGTGAGCATTTGTAAGCGCACGTTCCTTATAGTGCATAGTATTCCAGTAGCTATTTTGAGGAAGGTGCTTTGTGATTTGATGTGCAACATACATCGAAATATTGTTACAATGTTTTGGAGTTTGCTGTGAAAGTTTCTGTAAATTAGTCCAGATTGTTTCATAGAGGCTATAAACGTAAGGCTACCAAATCTCTGGTCGAGTGCGTGCTGAATGGCAAAACTGCTATACATTCAATTCTAGAAGGTCTGTTCCTGCATGTGGGTCGATTCTGTTTAGTTACAAATTTTTGTTGTCCATGGGAAATCACCAGCGCTGATCCTGTGACCACCTGTTACCACTGTAGGTGTTGTCTGACTGTCTGGGTACTGTGGGTAAACGTGCCTGCAGTCGCTACTGAGTTGTCACACAGCCTACACCTCTCTGCAGGGGTTAATATTACTTTTCTACTACAAAAATATGATTTCCAAAAATCACTGCTGGGTTGAATTCAAGATCAGAGGACATTCCAGCGCCAACATGTTTACATCCAATTGAATTTAGGGTGAAAGGACGGTTATGCACTCCTGCTGTGACATTATCTTTAGGGGGTACTCAACAGAGCCGGCCTGTGTGGGCGAGCGGTTCCAGGCGCTTCAGTATGGAAACGCGCGACCGCTACGGTTGCATGCCTCAGGCATGGATGTGGGTGTTTTCCTTAGGTTAGTTAGGTTTAAGTAATTCTAAGTGAAAGGGTACAGTACCGCCCGACATTGAAAATAGGTACAACATACTTCATTATTTTTGTCAGAGCAACACATTTTTTTTGTAAAGTAACTCAATTTCAATTAATACAGCGAAGCCGGATACCAGTGTGGGAAAGAATGACAATTTATTTATTTAATTGATCACATGTGCACTCCCACAAAGTAAATCCCTACATCCAGTTTGGTGAGATCTGTGAAATGAATGAATGTATGGTCGTCTGCTAACCACAGATAGTGAATGTGAATATATGATCATCTTTGAGACGATCCTTTGGCCACCTTTGGTGGGACCAAAGAGATGAAATTTACCTGAGCTTTGAGCGCCTGAAATGTGGCTGACCAATACGGTAGCTAGGTGCTCCCCCAATTCAGCAAAGGTGCGAGAGGACTCTGCCGCTGGATCTTGTGCTGTTAAGACCTGTTTTAGTTGTGCTCCATAATGATGAAAGAGTGGAGACATGGTATGCATGTGGAATATTTAAGAGTAGTTTGAAATAATAATTTCTCTATTTCAGGAACTTTTGTGGGGAGAATTAAATGTCAGGCAGGTAATATTAATGGGATTGTAGTAATCTTCGGAAGTGACCAACGGTCACAATGAAACCACGTGTAGCAATAAGTTGAAATACTTCCGTGTGCTTAAGTTAAGCTGAATTACTAGCGTGTGTACAATAAGTTGAAACATTTAAGAAATAGCGTGTGTACCATAAGTTGAAATATTTAAGAAATGGCGTGTGCAGGACTTGAAATTAGAGACGAGTACTTCCACGTGATGAGTACTGTGTGAGTCTCAAACTGTGTATGAGACAAAAGATAAAGAGAAGTACTCGTCCATGGTATCAGTTGAGGACTCGCGTGTGTGATGAATACGTTCTTAATATTACTTTGCGTGATATGATTCCGTGTGACGCTAGATTCAAACTCTGAGGGAGAAGCAAGGTGAGCCGGCCGTCTATCCAGCAACGCCACTTGGCTTGCATTGCACAGGAAGACGTGCATATATCTCCAGAGTTCATAGTAGGAAAGTAGAATTACAAAGTGGGGCAGTGTCGTGTGAAACTGGGATAAATATTAATTGAAGTGGCAAAGCTGAAACTGATAATGTTGTGACTATTCTCTGTGTAGTATTTCATATTGTAGTGTGGTGTATGTCATGTAATTTGGGTATGTGTGGTTTGCATGGGAGAGTAGCAAGGTAGTTTCAAAAGATTAGTGGGTTATGCTTGTTCCTTCTGTACTGCTCGGTCTGGAGGATAGTTTCGTGATGATGATTGTGAGAGTCGAAGTGTGAGAAATAATAAAAGATCCACCATCCTATCCACAAAGTGCACTGTAGCGTTAAATAATTACGAGACCATAATATAGAAATTAACCAATGTAAAGCCATGCCCACTGGGCGGAATTTCTCATGTGTTATTGTTGTAGGTTATAGAATTTGTGTGTTTAGGTTAGAGAATTTATCGGAATAAATAAGATAGTGAAAAGAAAAATATTGGTGGACTTTTCCTTCGAATTGTATGTTGTCATAATGTCCCGAATTTATAATGTGTGCGCCATTCATATTCAGTGCGGTGGCCACGTGTTGACAAAAGCCGTTAAATAAAAGACAAAAAGAAAATGTGGTATTGCCAGTGCGTAGTGTACAGTCAGAGTTCTGTAAATTACTGATAGTCAGATGCGTGTTTCCGTTGCGTATTAATCATATAGGAGGATAATTTGTAACTTAAGTGTGAGTACTAGAGTTCATGTTACTCGATAAATAAGAATGAATCCACTCGCTTGGCAGACCACTCATCTTGCAGGCCTGACTGCTTGATGCCACAGTATGAGCAAGGCATGTGGTGGGTGCCTCTCATAAGTTGTAGGGGACTGATGACCTCAGATGTTAAGTCCCGTAGTGCTCAGAGCCATTTATTTTGCTCAACAGAATCATCTGAAAGTAGGGAAGTGAAGTGGGTTAAACCGTAGACCCACGGTACACTACACCTATACATGTATGCAAGAACAGAGATGATGCTTACATGGCGCTAGCTGTTTAGGTGTGGTCTGTCATTTCATGAGCGTGATGTCGGCTCGCCAACTACCCGACGCTAACTAAAATCATTTCTTAACAATGGTATATGTATTAATTTGGCAATGCAGTGCTGGTAACTTCATGAAAAAAAGTGTATTATCCGATGTACTGCAATAGTGTGTGAGGAGGGAATCTAATTGTGAATCTTTGCTAGTATTGAAGATTGTCTTGAATCTAAGGAATGGACATGTTACCACAGCACACAGCTCTATGTGAAATCTAAGACTAAACCAGTTCTGCTACACTGATCATAAACATGACACAAATCACTTTTTAGGTGGATGATGGTCTAACAGAAACGCTATTAATGTACAGTTATCATCTTGAAGCCGGCCGCGGTGGCCGAGCGGTTCTAGGCGCTTCAGTCTGGAACCGCGCGACCGCTACGGTCGCAGGTTCGAATCCTGCCTCGGCATCGATGTGTGTGATGTGCTTACGTTAGGTTTAAGTAGTTCTACGTTCTACGGGACTGATGACCTTAGAATTTAAGTCCCATAGTGCTCAGAGCCATTTGAACCATTTTCTATCATCTTGAAGGTTCTTTATTTGCAGATTCAGTTCCAACGACGTGAATCAACTTATTCTCAGAGTACCATATCTGAAAGTTCAGCTATTATTATTTGAGCAGTTGAGTGTGATGGAGAAGGAATTCCTATGACTCGTTGATGACGTTAGAAATAGCACTATCTAACTCATCTATCTCATTCAGGGCCAAAAGACGTCTACTGTTATCAAAAGTAGGTTGTACTTTCAGAAAGAAATTTCTGAATATATGCGATCGGAACACAGCATTACATGGCAGTGAATCTTGACCAGCAGGAAAATTGGAGCAGAAGGAAATTGCAACATTTGAGATCTGGTGGTACTGAAAAATTAGTTGGACTGATAAGAATATAAATCAGCGAAGAAGGGAACTTATAGAAAACACTGACAAAAAGAAGGGAGAGGATGAGGGAATGGCTTCCGTGGTGCTAGACGGAGTGTAGAGGATGAAAACTGAAGGAGAAAACGGAGAAGGCAATATGTCCAATAAATAAGTGAGGTTTGTGAGGTACAAGTGCTACTTTGAGATGAAGAGGTCGGCAGAGGAGAGGAATTTGTGACGGGTTGCATCAAAGCAGTCGGAAGACTGATGGAAAGAAAATCATATGTGCAGATGGGAATATTTTGCTACATGGTCAGTACTAGTAACTTATTTACCTACGAAGATACCGAAACAATTTCAGCTTTCTAAAATGTACGTTAGCGCTATACTTCTCATTCAGAGCATTTGAGAACCTTTGAAAATGTAAATTTCACCATTCATGACACAAGATGTATTTATTTTATTGTATTACTTTTCATCTTCATTTAAATATTGAGAACAATCCGGAAACAGTAACAGCTCTATGAGGTTCATCTCTAAGCAGAGCTGCTAATACGATGTTTATCTGCGGATCACACACCTCCTGTGTCAAATCGCACTGACAGCAGAGGCACGTAGCTTGCGGCGCGTCTCTCCCACCCACCGTGGGTGGGGGAGGGGGGACGAGAAGGGGGGATATAGGAAGCCTGGGTTAACGTATACGACAAAAGGTGATCAAAAGCATCCGGAAACCTGGCTGAAAATGACTTACAAGTTCGTGGCGCCCTCCATCGGTAATGATGGAATTCAATATGGTGTTGGTCCACCCTTAGCCTTGATGACAGCTTCCACTGTCGCAGGCACACTATCAATCAGGCGCTGGAAGGTTTCTCGGGGAATGGCAGCCCATTATTCACGGAGTGCTGCACTGAGGAGAGGTATCGACGTCGGTCGGTGAGGCCTGGCACGAAGTCGGCGTTCCAAAACATCCCAGAGGTATTCTGTAGGATTTAGGTCAGCATTCTGTGCTGGCCAGTCCATTATAGGGATGTTACTGTCTTGTAATCACTCCGCCACAGGCCGTGCATTGTGAACAGGTGCTCGATCGTTTTGAAAGATGCAATCGCCATCCGTCAACTGCTCTTCAACAGTGGGAAGAAAGCAGGTGCTTAAAATACCACTGTAGGCCTGTGCTGTGGTACTGCCACGCAAAACAACAAGGGGTGCAAGCGCCCTCCATGAAAAACACGACCACACCATAACATGAGCATCTCCGAATTTCACTGTTGGCACTACACACGCTGGCAGATGACGTTCACCGGGCATTCGCCATACCCACACAGTGCCATCGGATCGCCACATTGTGTACCGTGATTCGTCACTCCACACAACGTTCTTCCACTGTTCAATCGTCCAGTGTTTACGCTCCTTACGCCAAGCACGGCGTCGTTTGGCATTTACCGGCGTAATGTGTGGCTTATGAGCAGCCGCTCGACCATGAAACACAATTTTTCTCACCTCCTGCCTAACTTCCATAGTACTTGCAATGAATCCTGATGGAGTTTGGAATACCTGTGTGATGGTCTGGATAGATGTCTGCTTATTACACATTACGACCCTCTTCAACTGTCGGCGGTCTCTGTCAGTCAACAGACGAGGTCGGCCTGTACGCTTTTGTTTTGTACGTGTCCCCTCACGTTTCCACTTCATTATCACACCGGATGTTTCGGAATGTGGAAATGTCGCGTACAGACATATGACACAAGTGACACCCAGTCACCTGACCGCGTTGGAAGTTCGTGAGTTCCGTGGAGCGCTCCATTCTGCTCCCTGGCGATGTCTAATCACCAGTAAGGTCACTGATATGGAGCACCTGGCAGTAGGTGGCAGCAGAATGCATGTATATGAAAAACGTATATGTTTTGGTGGGTGACCGGATAATTTTGATCACATAGTGTATGTATGTGTTTACATCACTTGATGTAGGCATAGACTTGCGATCTCATTTGAGTATGTATGTATACCCAGCTATCCGCAGAAATGAAGTAAGCATGTGTAAGACTTCTGTATTTCTTTTCCTTATAAAACCCCCTGTATGGTAGTGTAGTTGTATAGCATTGAACAAGAGTGGATGGACAAAGCATCCCCTTTGTTGTGACTGACAAGTTTGAGAATATTAGGAAAAACAGAATAACAAGAATGGTACGATACCGCCCAGCAATATCAGGTCGATTACTGTTGGCCCATTTGGTGGTAAGAAGACAAACATCCTCATATCCCTGCTAATGCATCCAGATGGCTTTCGCTCTGAGAATGTGTATATAGTTTCAAGAACTCTAGTTGAACCCCAAGCACCAGCTGGCCAAGAAAATATTTTCAAGTGTTGACAGTATTACATTAAGAATTTCACCCAAAGTGAAGAGGTCCTCCAGAATGAGATTTTCACTCTGCAGTGGAGTGTGCGCTCATATGAAACTTCCTGGCAGATTAAAACTGTGTGCTGGACCGAGACTCGAACTCGGGACCTTTGCCTTTCGCGGGCACGTGCTCTACCATCTGAGCCACCCAAGCACGACTCACGCCCGGTCCTCACAGCTTTACTTCTGCCAGTATCTCGTCTCCTACCTTGCAAACTTTGCAGAAACTGTCACGTAAAGGAGTAAAACCTAATACTGTGTTCACATTCGATGATGTCGTAGAGGGAAATCAGGGTAAAGACCCAAATACACTGTCCTGCCCTCTGTAGAGGACTTGTCATCTTCTATCTATGCCAGAGATATTGAAGGATCCCAAAGTAATTTTATTTATTTATTTATTTATTTAGCTTATGGCATATAACACATCATATAGAAAAGGCATAAAAATCATAAGACACAGAAATAAAGAGTAGTCACAGTGAGTAGATATAAAAGTGTTTAAAAATAGTGTATATAACAAACAAAAGTTCACAAACGAACATCCAGATTTGTGACATAGTCTATTGCACTTTCAGTCGCGGTCAGAAACTCATTGGGGTCTCCTGCAAAACGTCTCAGAGGGCAATCTTCCACGATGTGACGAATCGTCTGCCGGTCCGCACCGCAGTCACATCTCGGGGTGGTGATTTTACCCCACCTGTGGAGGCTGTCCGCACATCTGCCGTTATTTGTCCGAATTCGATTCAGGGTCGTCCAAGTTTTCCTTGGCAAATTGAATCCTGGTGGTTGGACATTGATGCATGGCATATTCTGCAGGTTTTGGGGCACAGATTCTCTCCACCGCATTTTCCAGAGGTTGCCATAATCCGGGTTGAGAGGATGCGTATTTTTGCCTTTTTTAAAGAGGGGTGTCTTGAGCGCAACCTGTTCATCTCCAGGGCAGGAACATCCTTATGGATTGGCAGTTTCTCGTTGTTCAGCACTTTTCCATACTCGTGTAAGAGAGCGTTCTCTCTGCGCAGGTCCGGTGGGGGAATGTTGCTCAGTATAGGTAGCCAGTGTAAAGGCGTTGGCTTTATTGTTCCTGATATCATCCTCATTGTGTAGTTTAGTTGAGCATCGATCAAGCCTGTGTGTTTACTGTTTAGCCATACCGGTGCGGCATATTCTGCTGTTGTGTAGACAAGTCCCAGAGCCGAAGATCTCAGTACAGCCGCGGAAGAGCCCCACGTGGTCCCACATAGCTTCTGTATGATATTATTTCGAGTTTTAAGTTTTGCGGCTGTATTACGTAGGTGTTCCTTGAATGTTAGGGTTCTGTCAAAGGTGACGCCTAGATATCTGGGGTAATTATTATGGTTTAGCTGCCTGTTTTCGAAATGAACGTTGAGCTTTCTTTTTGCTTGGGCATTGTCGAAGTGAAAGCATGTCACCTCCGTTTTTGTCGCGTTTGGCCGTAATCTCCACCTTCGGAAGTAATCTCCCGGCTTTGTTGGATCTGCAGTTAATGTGTTTTCCGTTGCCTCCATTGATCTGCCTCTTGCAGCTATTGCCCAGTCGTCGGCATATCCGAATTTTTCAGAAGTGGTTTCAGGTAAGTCAGATATGTTAGAGGTTAAACATCAATGGCGCCAGAACGGAGCCTTGTGGTAAACCATTGTTGAGCTTCATTTGGTCACTTTTTAAGTCGCCCATTATGACTCTGAAACTTCTATCTGTGAGCATGTTATCAATGAGGTTGGCCAGCTTATTACATGGTATGACCCGCAGCAACTTAAATATCAGGCCTTGTCGCCAAACGGTATCATAAGCGGCTGATAGGTCAATAAAGGCTACTGATGTTTTGAGTTTTTTCTGAAAGCTCGCCTCTATATGAGTTGCTAGGGAGAGGATCTGGTCGGTGCAACTGCGGTTGGGTCGAAAACCTGCCTGTTCAATCGGTACCACTTCAAGAATTTTTCCGCTTATTCTATTGTAGATGATACGTTCCAACAGCTTATAGACACAGTTCAGCAGAGCGATAGGGTGGTAGTTTTGGGGCATGTCATTAGGTTTGCCCCAAAACTACCGCCCAAAGTAATTGATAACAGATAATGGAAATCTTATTATTGGCTTACGAGGCATACGTAGGAATTGACATGACATTTGATGAATTTACAGATTTCTATGTAAATTTGTAAATTCATCAAATGTCATGTCAGATTGCTGAGATAAATGACAGTATACTCCATCTGGCCTCAGAAAGTGCAGCAGTACTGACCGAACACTGCGTTATTGGCGTGCAAGGGCTGAGTGCACCCCACTCGCCAATAGCGCCCAGCAGACCCAGACATTATCCATCCAAGTGCTATCCAAGCCCAACACCATTGAACTTCAGTGATCTGGTCGGAAATGGATGATGCCACTCGATGGACTGTCATTTTGTTTCCAGCGTAAAGTGGTGCACCCAGATTTCGTTCTCTGTAACGACCTGTGACAGAAAGGCCTCTCCATCGGTCTCAACACGTCCCAACAGTTCAGATGAAATGGCGTTTCTGTGAATCTTGTGATCCGCTGTGAGCATTTGTGGAGCCCATCGTGAGCACCTCTTTGAATTGCAGACGCACCTCCAATGCTGACCGACAACTGCGGAGCCAATTGTCGAACTGTGTTGCGCCGGTCGGCACGAATAATGACATCCGCACGATCCATCATGTGTGGAGCAGTGACGTCCCGAGCGTGGCTGGTCGTGGAGCTCCGTTTCTTCATTTCCTGAGGCTGTATTTTTCCTTACCCATTGCCCAAGTGTATTACTATCAACTGCAGCATTCCCATACACTGCACACAAAAGTTTATGGATGTTCAGTCCGATTTCTTTTTCTGTACACAAGAATTCAATAATGGCATACTGGTTGTACCGTGAGTCGTATGTAGCCGTCATTTTTACGGCGTACTGCGGCTCTGCTATCTGCCAGAAAGGTTGCAACAATAAGGATGCAGTGGCACAATGAGAATGCAGTGGGAATTTATCCACATCTGTTGGACGAATGTTATGAAAACAAACACTCCAAACTGACATTTCACGTAAGTCACGTCCAACGAAAATCTGTAACGCAACCATCTGTGTGTGGCGTACTTATAATTATATATTATTTATATTTTAGGACAATTTATCTGTAAAAAACACACCACATGTTATAAGGAAAGCGTCTAAACCGTCTGAAGATGAATCATAACGATTCGAAACCGGTAACGGTACCCCTTGAATAAAGGAACTGAAAGTAAATTTGTGGCTGGTTGCTGTCCCAACACCAATAATTAAATACTTATTCTCAAACCATTCTGAGGCTAATCAAGGAGCGAACTCCAAGGGTTGATGTAACTCGAAAGAAGCGAATTAACTGCGCAGTTTGATATAAGATGAACAAGACTGTATACTGTTCCAACATGTTGATAAAACACAAAGTCACTGAAGCACATAAGGTTATTCAAGAGACATTGTGACTACTGAAGTTAACATGAGGTGCACATTGTAACGCAGCTCAGAATCAGGCTGTTGCGACATGGCAACAAGCGAGTAATTTTTGTTGACGGGATTGAAACCCTACCATACGCATACTATTCATTTGGGTTATACAGTGTCTGTGTGTGTGCGTGTGTGTGTGTACTGGGTGTCTCTCCTAAGAGTCCTCAGGCTCACACTGCAGCAGCAGCAACAGCACTGCCCCGGCCAGCACTGACTGCTACCGCTAAGCTTGCAGCGCTACTCAGTCGCTGCTGGAGTCTTGTATGCTCTTTTTATTTTACTGTCCCTGTTAATATACACTCCTGGAAATGGAAAAAAGAACACATTGACACCGGTGTGTCAGACCCACCATACTTGCTCCGAACACTGCGAGAGGGCTGTACAAGCAATGATCACACGCACGGCACAGCGGACACATCAGGAACCGCGGTGTTGGCCGTCGAATGGCGCTAGCTGCGCAGCATTTGTGCACCGCCGCCGTCAGTGTCAGCCAGTTTGCCGTGGCATACGGAGCTCCATCGCAGTCTTTAACACTGGTAGCATGCCACGACAGCGTGGACGTGAACCGTATGTGCAGTTGACGGACTTTGAGCGAGGGCGTATAGTGGGCATGCGGGAGGCCGGGTGGACGTACCGCCGAATTGCTCAACACGTGGGGCGTGAGGTCTCCACAGTACATCGATGTTGTCGCCAGTGGTCGGCGGAAGGTGCACGTGCCCGTCGACCTGGGACCGGACCGCAGCGACGCACGGATGCACGCCAAGACCGTAGGATCCTACGCAGTGCCGTAGGGGACCGCACCGCCACTTCCCAGCAAATTAGGGACACTGTCGCTCCTGGGGTATCGGCGAGGACCATTCGCAACCGTCTCCATGAAGCTGGGCTACGGTCCCGCACACCGTTAGGCCGTCTTCCGCTCACGCCCCAACATCGTGCAGCCCGCCTCCAGTGGTGTCGCGACAGGCGTGAATGGAGGGACGAATGGAGACGTGTCGTCTTCAGCGATGAGAGTCGCTTCTGCCTTGGTGCCAATGATGGTCGTATGCGTGTTTGGCGCCGTGCAGGTGAGCGCCACAATCAGGACTGCATACGACCGTGGCACACAGGGCCAACACCCGGCATCATGGTGTGGGGTGCGATCTCCTACACTGGCCGTACACCACTGATGATCGTCGAGGGGACACTGAATAGTGCACGGTACATCCAAACCGTCATCGAACCCATCGTTCTACCATTCCTAGACCGGCAAGGGAACTTGCTGTTCCAACAGGACAATGCACGTCCGCATGTATCCCGTGCCACCCAACGTGCTCTAGAAGGTGTAAGTCAACTACCCTGGCCAGCAAGATCTCCGGATCTGTCCCCCATTGAGCATGTTTGGGACTGGACGAAGCGTCGTCTCACGCGGTCTGCACGTCCAGCACGAACGCTGGTCCAACTGAGGCGCCAGGTGGAAATGGCATGGCAAGCCGTTCCACAGGACTACATCCAGCATCTCTACGATCGTCTCCATGGGAGAATAGCAGCCTGCATTGCTGCGAAAGGTGGATATACACTGTACTAGTGCCGACATTGTGCATGCTCTGTTGCCTGTGTCTATGTGCCTGTGGTTCTGTCAGTGTGATCATGTGATGTATCTGACCCCAGGAATGTGTCAATAAAGTTTACCCTTCCTGGGACAATGAATTCACGGTGTTCTTATTTCAATTTCCAGGAGTGTATATCGATAAAACAAATATTGCGCTAGGCTAATCTAGGACCGCTCTAACGAATGGACATGTACAGTTCCGCTTCAAGGATCATTTTGTTTGTAATACGAAACAATCTGACACCTTCTGTTCACCCTGGGCGTGACGAGCAGTAATTGCTTGGGCTGACTGCAGCTGCACAATGCGAAAATGAAGTTGCTGATATCTGCCAAAGCACCAGAGAAAGTGCGCCTGACGGCTCTAAGGAGAGACACCTAGTCTGTGAGTGCACGCACATGTGTATACTCTGTAGTTTTGCCCACCATGTGTCTGATTTATACTGTTTTTGCACACTATTTGGATATATTTGGATATTGGTCAAGTTTCACTGCTGCTGGCGATACCAACAGAGTGCTTTTATTTTAGTGCTGTGTCTCACAGGGAGGGCTGTAAATAGATATTCCACGTCAGGTCTAGTTAAACTATTTATAAACTATGCTATGAGTATTCCAAGATTTTGAAAGAATCAAAGTGCATCAGTTCTTTGTAAACTGTGCCATGAGTACCCTAAACTCTTGAAAAGTGTATCAGCTGTAGAGGAAAACATAACCTGTGAGACATATTTTATTAAGTTACTTTTTTTTGTAAATATTGTGTATAAACAGTTTTTGTACCTCGTTTTTTTCTGTATTGAAAACATCTATATTATGTAAAAACCCAGCATGTGAGGCATAATGTATTTCCTGTGTGGAGAACAATTATATTTTGCGAAAAATGAAATAGACCAGTATGTGTAACATACATATTTTTGCAAGAAAAAACAGTATCAGCAATTTATTTTCATGAACAAATAAATATAGTTGTTCAATTCTAGCCATCCATTGTCTTTCATTCTACCCTGCCATATGTATGTATGTACAGGGTGTTTCAAAAATGACCGGTATATTTGAAACGGCAATAAAAACTAAACGAGCAGCGATAGAAATACACCGTTTGTTGCAATATGCTTGGGACAACAGTACATTTTCAGGCAGACAAACTTTCGAAATTACAGTAGTTACAATTTTCAACAACAGATGGCGCTGCGGTCTGGGTCACTCTATAGTACGATATTTTCCACATATCCACCATGCGTAGCAATAATATGGCGTAGTCTCTGAATGAAATTACCCGAAACCTTTGACAACGTGTCTGGCGGAATGGCTTCACATGCAGATGAGATGTACTGCTTCAGCTGTTCAATTGTTTCTGGATTCTGGCGGTACACCTGGTCTTTCAAGAGTCTCCCCACAGAAAGAAGTCACGGGGGTTCATGTCTGGCGAATAGGGAGGCCAATCCACGCCGCCTCCTGTATGTTTCGGATAGCCCAAAGCAATCACACGATCATCGAAATATTCATTCAGGAAATTAAAGACGTCGGCCGTGCGATGTGGCCGGGCACCATCTTGCATAAACCACGAGGTGTTCGCAGTGTCTTCTAAGGCAGTTTGTACCGCCACAAATTCACGAAGAATGTCCAGATAGCGTGATGCAGTAATCGTTTCGGATCTGAAAAATGGGCCAATGGTTCCTTTGGAAGAAATGGCGGCCCAGACCAGTACTTTTTGAGGATGCAGGGACGATGGGACTGCAACATGGGGCTTTTCGGTTCCCCATATGCGCCAGTTCTGTTTATTGACGAAGCCGTCCAGGTAAAAATAAGCTTCGTCAGTAAACCAAATGCTGCCCACATGCATATCGCCGTCATCAATCCTGTGCACTATATCGTTAGCGAATGTCTCTCGTGCAGCAATGGTAGCGGCGCTGAGGGGTTGCCGCGTTTGAATTTTGTATGGATAGAGGTGTAAACTCTGGCGCATGAGACGATACGTGGACTTTGGCGTCATTTGGACCGCAGCTGCAACACGGCGAACGGAAACCCGAGGCCGCTGTTGGATCACCTGCTGCACTAGCTGCGCGTTGCCCTCTGTGGTTGCCGTACGCGGTCGCCCTACCTTTCCAGCACGTTCATCCGTCACGTTCCCAGTCCGTTGAAATTTTTCAAACAGATCCTTTATTGTATCGCTTTTCGGTTCTTTGGTTACATTAAACCTCCGTTGAAAACTTCGTCTTGTTGCAACAACACTGTGTTCTAGGCGGTGGAATTCCAACACCAGAAAAATCCTCTGTTCTAAGGAATAAACCATGTTGTCTACAGCACACTTGCACGTTGTGAACAGCACACGCTTACAGCAGAAAGACGACGTACAGAATGGCGCACCCACAGACTGCGTTGTCTTCTATATCTTTCACATCACTTGCAGCGCCATCTGTTGTTGAAAATTGTAACTACTGTAATTTCGAAAGTTTGTCCGCCTGAAAATGTACTGTTGTCCCAAGCATATTGCAACAAACGGTGTATTTCTATCGCTGCTCGTTTAGTTTTTATTGCCGTTTCAAATATACCGGTCATTTTTGAAACACCCTGTGTATATAATTGTTTACAATGTGCAGTTACATCTGCATTGCAATGTCTTTTCTATAAGAATAGAAGCATTTACACTTCCACATTTTTTTAACTGTAGTCAGGTGCATACATCTGCTTAAAGAATAATTTTGTTTTACTATAGGCAGAGACTTCCGCATTGTACATCTCCTTCCTATAATGAGGGATACTTTCACACTTCTAAAACTCTTGAAATATAAATACCTACACCCAAACATCAGTCAGATATGAGAGTGCACATAGCTCTGTGGGGCGGGCCATACGAGATGACGCCACCGTGGTTGGCTAGGCCAGTGTGGGTCTCGGTTGTGGCCCAGCAGGCGCCCAGCGATTCTTAGTTTGGATGTTGGTCAGGGCGCAGGGCAGCGCAGGGCAGCGCAGGGCAGCGCAGGGGGGCGCAGCGTGGCAGCAGCGGAGGGAGGCACGTAACGTGGGTGGTGGCGCGGAGACTGCGGGGGAGGGCTCTACTCCAGCGCTCACTCAGTTGTTCCTGCTACATAGCATGCAATTTGATCTTTAAGATGTGGGCAACAGCCAGGGTTACAATGCTGTATGACATACGTGGTGGTCAAACTAAAACTATTGTTTAAATGGTGACTCCAGAGGGGAATTGTTTAACTTAGGACACGCAGCATGGAACTATACACATAGAATAGCCCTACGTGTCTCTATTTAACTAGAATTGCCATTTTCTAGCAGACATCTTGGATTCTGACGTCACAGCAGGGCTATATCAGTATTCCAACAGATTCTATACTTACCACAAATGACCTACTTCCACCAGCATGGCGATTTGCCATCTGGGATTTTTGAATTTCCTGCCAACGTATACCTGGGATAACAGCTCTAATTCCACAGTGACACCATAGGAATGTGTAAAACCATGACAAAATTAGATTTCCCACCACTTTTTGAATTTCCTGATATATATATATATATATATATATATATATATATATATATATATATATATATATATATATCAGACAGGCAGAGAGGGGCAATTGGGAGGAAATCATACGACTAATGAACGATGTGGTCAATGACATCATTGATGACATGCCTTACTTTGGACTAGGAATGGGACTATCGGCCTACTTGAATGCTCTCTTTGCTTACGTTGGTCTGCTTCCTATATCCACTTTGCTTCATTCAACATGTGTTATTTTGCTTTATAGGTAGCAATATTTCTTAACAATGTAAATTTTTCTGTCACTAATTTCGTTGAGTTTCTCGATATTCTCATTTCTCGTTCACCTCATTACTTTCGCCTTTCCTCGGTTTACCCTTAGTCCACGTTCCATGTTCAGTAGACTGTTCATTCTCGACGTGTCCTGTAATTCTTCTTCCCTTTCAGTGAGGACAGCAACGTCATCAACGAATATTCCCATTGATGTCCTTCCACCTTGGATTTTAATCCCACTCTTGACCCTTTCTTTTATTTCCGTCAGCTGCCAACATGAGTAAAATAAATATCCTCGGAGTAGTGATGCAACTTAAATCACTTAATACAAGCAAGTCTTCTGGTCCAGACAGTATACCAATTAGGTTCCTTTCACAGTATGCTAATGCAATAGCTCCATACTTAACAATCATATACAACCGTTCGTTCGACGAAAGATCCGTACCCAAAGACTGGAAAGTTGGACAGGCCACACTGTAAGTGGGCTGCTTCTGTGTTGGCAGCGCTGTGTAGCGCTTTGCATTGGATCTCTGGCTGCGCTTCCTTTGTAAGAGACTCTGTGGCTGGTTGGACTCATTGTTGGAAGTTAATCGCCAGTAGTGTTGGGCAGTTGGAAATTAGTCTCCAGCAGTGATGGATGTTAGATGTGAGAAGTTAGCATTGATGGAAGGCAGAGGTCTGAAGTGTTAGCGAAGGCTAACGTTCTGCAAGTATCCGACTTGGAGATTGAAATCATGATTATATATCTTTGTACTGGATGTCAATGACGATTTATATTCAAGTTTGAAATGGATGTCACACTATTAAGGTAAAAAAATACATTATTTGGTTTGCAACAAGATCTGTCCTTTGCCTTTGCCTTGCCCATTAGTAGTTAGTGGCTTCAGTAGTTAGAATCTTTTATTTAGCTGGCAGTATTCACGCTCGCTGTATTGCAGTAGTTCGCGTAATGAAGATTTTTGTGAGGTAAGTGCTTAATGAAATGTATAGGTTATTGTAAAGATTTCTTTTTAGTCAAGGCCATTCTTTTGTATTAATTATTTGAAGTCAGGTTGTTATTTTTATGAGCAGTCAGATTGCGTTGGGCTACGATATTATGGGTCACAGTCATTCAGCAATTTTAATACAGATTCATACATTTAAATGAAGAAGTTTCAACACCAATATTCAAGAAAGGTGGTAGGAGTAATTCACTAAATTGCAGGCGCATATCGTTAACGTTGATATCGATCAGGTTTTTGGAACATATATTGTGTTCGAACATTATGAATTACCTCGAAGAAAACGGTCTATTGACACACAGTCAACATGGGTTTAGAAAATATCGTTCCTGTGAAACACTAACAGCTCTCTATTCACATGAAGTGTTGAGTGCTATTGACAAGAGATTTCAGATCGATTCCGTATTTCTGGATTTCCGGAAGGCTTTTGACACTGTACCACACTAGCGGCTTGTAGTGAAATTGCGTGCTTGTTGAATATCGTCTCAGTAACGTGACTGGATTCGTGATTTCCTGTCAGAGTCGTCACAGTTCGCAGTAATGACGGAAAGTCATCGAGTAAAACAGAAGTGATTTCTGGCGTTCCCCGTGGAAATGCTACAGGCCCTCTCTTATTCCTTGTCTATATAAACGATTTGGGAAACAATCTGAGCATCCGTCATAGGTTGTTTGCAGATGATGCTGTCGTTTATCGACTAGTAAAGTCATCAGAAGATCAAAACAAATTTAAAGACGATTTAGAAAAGATATCTGTATGGTCCAGAAATTGGCAGTTGACCCTAAATAACGCAAAGTGTGAAATCATCCACATGAGTGCTAAAAGGAATCCGTTAAACTTCGGTTACACGATAATTCAGTCAAATCTAAAGGCCGTAAGCTCAACTAAATACCTTGGAATTACAATTATGAACAACTTAAATTGAAAAGAACACAGAATATATTGTGGGAAAGGCAAACCAAAGACTCCTTTTTATTGGCAGGACGCTTAGAAAATGTGGACTGACGGAGTGCATCGAGGAAGTTCAAAGAAGGGCAGCACGCTTTGTATTATCGCGAAATATGGGAGGGAGTGTCACTGAAACGATACAGGATTTTGGCTGGACATCATTAAAAGAAAGTCGTTTTTCGTTGCGACGGAATCTCCCCACGAAATTTCAGTCACCAACCTTCTCCTCCGAATGCGAAAATATTTTGTTGGCGCCGAACTACGTAGGGAGAAACGATCATCATAATAAAAATAAGTGAAATCACAGCTCGCACAGAATGATATAGGTGTCCGCTTTTTCCGAGCACTGCACGATAGTGGATTAATAGATTCTTATCGTGAAGGTGATTCGGTCAACCCTATGCCAGGCACGTAAATGTGATTTGCAGAGTATCGAAGCGGATGTAGATAAAAGATGCTTTATCCTTGGAGACCAAGTACCTGGACAAGTTAGCGCTGGTACTTTATGCCGTTTCGATCTAGACTCTATGACACCCTCTCTACATGATTCATTTGGTCTCTAATTGTCCATTATAAATATAAGAACAAATCGATCAGAGTAGGAAAGAGGATGACAATGTAACACCTCGAACGGAACCTGGATCATTGGTCTCGGGTTCTCTACACTGACGCCTGACCAAAGTTGTAGAAGTGTGTGCAGGCGGTCGGGTAGCACCAGTCCATACCTCAGGCGCTCAGTCCCACGGGCTTGCCAGGGATGTGGCTCAAACCTGTTTCAGGACAGCACCATATATGTATGACTGATGCCTCCTGTCATTATCGATGTTAATTTGAGGACTGTCTGTGCAGTATCTCGACAGGATCCTTCTACCTATTGTCCAGCCTAGCAATGAACATTTCAGCGATGTGTTCGTCTTTCCAGACGATAATCCACGAGCACGAAGGGCCAAGTAAGTGAACACTTTCCTCGAGGAATGAGTCGCATGGAGTGATCTGTGGTACCTGCTAACACGAGTCATCTTGACGATTTAAGTTTCCCGAGCATGCTTTTGACCTTCATGGGAACTTATTACCCAGTAACGAGTTCTGAATTCGTTTGATGTCTGATGTCATTTTGTTATTCCAAATAGTGGAACAATACTCTATAATTGGTCGAACTAGCGAATTGTATGCCGTTTCATTTACATTCGCACGGGATTTCCCAGAACCATTAAAGGATATAAGTCTTCCATTCGCCGTCCTTAATACCGACTTCGTGTGATCGTCTCATGTTCTATCGCTTCTTAGTATTGCCCCTAATTATAATTCCAAAAAAAAGACAGTGCTGCCATTTGTGAATACTACAAGACTATCACTTTAATAACTCATGGTTACAAATTACTAACACGAATTATCTACAGAAGAATGGAAAAACTAGCACAGGCCTCTCTTGGGGAAGGTCAGTGAGTTCCAGTGAAAAGTAGGAACACGCGAGGCAATACTGACTATATGACTTATCCTAGAATATAGGTTAAAGGAGGGCAAACCCACGTTTATAACATTTGTAGATTTAGAGAAAGCTTTCCACAACGTTGATTGGAATACATTCTTTGAATATTTGAATACAGAGTGGATAAAGCGCGAGAGCGAAAGGTTATCTACAACCTGTACAGAAACCAGACAACATTTATAAGAGTCGAAGGACATGAAGGAGAAACAATAGTTGAAAGGGTGTGAGACAGCATTGCAGCCTATACACGATGTTATGTAGTCTGTGCCTCGAGAAAGCTGTGAAGGGAAATTTGGAAAGGAAACTAACATTCAAGGAGAAGAAATAAAAATCTGGAGGTTTGCTGATGATATTGAAACTCTTTCAGTGACAGCAAATGACTTGGAAGAGTAGTTGAACGGAATGTAGAAAGCCTTGAAAAGAGGCTACAAAACAATCAACAAAAGTAAAACAAAGCTAATGGAATGTAGTCGAATTAAATCAGGCGATACTGAGGGAATTTGATGAAGAAAAGAGGCAGTAAAACTATTAAAAATGTTAATTATGGCCGAAGAGGAAAGGATACAAAATGCAGACTGGCAACAGCAAGAAAAGAAATTGTTATCTCTAATGTGGAATTTAAGTATGACGAAGTTTTTTCTAAAGGTATTTGTCTGGAGTTTAGCCTTGTATGAAAGTGAGACGTGAATAATAAACACTTCAGACAAGAAGAGACAAGGAGGTTTTGACATGTAGTTCTGCAGAAGATTGCTGAAGAAGAGATGGGAAGACCGAGTAATTAATGATGAGGTACTGAATCAAGTTGAGCGGAAAACGTAATTTGACTAAAGCAAGAAGAGTTCGGTTAATAGGACATATCCTAAGCCATCGATGAAATGTCAGTTTGATAGTGAAGGAAAGTGTGAAGGGTAAAAATTATAGAGGGGGACCAAGGGATGAATACAGCAAGCAGGTTCAAATGCATGTAGGTTCTGCTTGTTGTGCAGAGATTGTGAATCTGGCCCAGAATGGACTATCGTGGAGACCTTGCACTGTGGCAGAAAAACACCTTCGTATTTACGTATCAGATAATCGCTACTGTGTGTACTCTGAGCTCACGATTACCACTATTTGCACTGTGCTGCGAGGAGATCCATGCCCTGGTCAACACTCCTTGTACTGTACGTAAGAAAGGGGATTTTAAGAGCGAACGATGCACCGCAACCTAAAGCGTGAAACACTCTTTTAAAAAAGCGTGCCTACGTAAGACGACGTATATAAATGTACATATGCCTTGTTTATGTGTTTGATTGTTCAAATGGCTCTGAGCACTATGGGACTTAACAGCTATGGTCATCAGTCCCCTAGAACTTAGGACTACTTAAACCTAACTAACCTAAGGACATCACACAACACCCAGTCATCACGAGGCAGAGAATATGTATTTGATGTTCGTCTGTTCCAGCTCAGGTCTGTTCATACTTTAGTCTGAAATTTCGTACAAGGAACCGTTTGGACAACCGCATCTGATCTGCTCAATGATAATGCGTACCAGGTATCGTCAATGAGTTTCAAGTACGTGTTGGCATTTGAACAAAGATTAGATAACAATCGCTGCAGTTAGTTATTTTACTTAGGTATATAATACTGTTACCTCTTTGCGTACATATAATTAATACGATAAAGAGTGCTTTATTGGCAACGTATCAGTGCCTAGTATTACTCGACGTTATTTCTCATGAAGAATATCTATGCTTGTGTACCCAGACTGATTTATCTAAATGGAACTGTTTATAAGTCAAAATCTTATCGGTATTGATTTTAGGAACCAAAGCTGTAATAAGAGTGTGGGTCTACACGCGCAGTTTATTCTTCAGTATGTCGTTGACTTATGTGTAACAAATTTAGGTTGAGCAATCATCAAAGTAATTATTTAATTATCTTCAAGTCCGATAACCACCTCTTGCACGCGGTTCATTAATTCTGAGCAGACTTACCGCATACAGAATTTACGTACTTAATTTTTTTTAAATACTTAAATGCCAAATTTCTCATAAAAGACTGCATTGTCGACAATTATAAACCGGAGAAATAACTGACTGCAAAGTCAGCCTTGAATTTTTGTTCGACACTGTTTCGTTTCACTATAATATAAATACTTCTTTTCTAAATGTTTTACTTATCTTTTCTAAAATATTCGATATTAATTATCTATTAGGATAAATGTCCTTTCTTTAATTATTATTATATTTTTACTTGAAATTCTGTTCAGGTAATAACACAAGCTGGACATAATGCTAAGTTACTGAATCTCTTACTTTAATTCTATCAACAAATACTATTTTTGTATTTATATCTTTCCTCTCCTTTAGGCATTAAAGTACACTGACGGAAAAAATTGCAAAACAGCTAAAAGAAGTTGTGAGACATTGTGGGAATCGATTACATAGATAGTGAGGAGCGCTTTGACATAAACGTAAATTGGTAGGCCTGTTTCTACATCTGAATGGTGATGTCTACTCTCAGAGACCATGTATAACATAGACCGCGGATGTCCCAATCTCCGACGTGTTAAGGCTTGAAACCATCATCTAAGTCACGTGGCTCGGGGCAGAAAGCCGAGTTTTTGTCTTTACGCGCTGTGTGAAGTGGAGCTGACAGTTGCAGTTTTTCCCATTTATAGCTGAAATCAAGAATTGATTTTGACAATTCAACGAACTGCACTACTACTGTTGTGCAGTTAACGTAGTTCCTGATAATAAAGCAATGGTTATCGTTTGTACATGTGGTCAAGTTTAAACGTTTTATCAGTTCTTTTCAACAAGCGACAGAATAATTGTTGTTCAGTGAATACTCTTTTTTGCCACTGTGAATTCTTGTAGTTCACCACTTACACAGGAGTGGAAGACAATATAATAATTCCGCACGCAGCATTAGTTTTCTAACGATTCCACAATAATGTGTGTGAAATGTTATATGCTTTTGTTAGAAAGAAAATTCGTTTATGCGCATAATGTCAGGTATTTACACAAAATAAGCTCATGTATTTTCAGACTTTTTCTGAACCCAATACAGAGACCGAAACGATATCAAGATACGAAGTGTAATATATTACAAACCGTTGATTATACTTGTGTGCTAGATATTAACCACATGTCGTATTAAAATCTTAGTCATTCATTAAGTTTTACAACCAAGGGCCAACAGCCATTCTAACTTTCAAATCTTGGAAATGCCTCTGCAAGTATTTTGAAATAGTTCCCTTTTACAATTGAGATTTTCGTCCGTTTGTGAAGTGTGTAGGGTCAAAACAAGATTTCCCTGGCATGTATTCCATGAAGAACTGTAATTCTGTTGATTGTAAACAGAACTGTCAGTACATTTCACCTGGCCACACGTAAAAACGACAACCATCGCATTAATGTTAGGAATTTCGGAGAAATCGCATTCACTTCATGTGTAATAGCAATAAGGCAAATTATTTTCTTGTTAAAATCAATGCTTCACTTGAGCTATAAATGAGAAAAACTGTGCCAACTTCACGCTACACAGTGCGTAATATCAGAAACTCGGCGTCCTGCCCCGAGCCACGTGACTTAGATGTCGGTTTCAGTGTAATGACGTCACGCGCAGTCTGTGTTATCTGTAGTCTGTGTCTATTCCAATTTCGCCCCAGTCGCAAGACAGTGGCGCTAGTAGGTTTGCTTTAGATACGCGCTACGGCTGTCAGTGTTAGCTGCCTTTAAGGTTGGTGGTGAGTTGATGTTAGTCAAAAATGCCTTTAAAGTGACAAAGACGCCATTATCAACACCTGACTGAGTTTGAATGAGGTCATGTGATAGGGCTGCGAAAAGCTGCGGAAGGACTTGGGAGGAATGTAACCACTGTACATGATGGCTGGCAGTGGTGGTGAAGAGAATGTTCGGTCACAACAAGACCACGTTACGGACGGCCACGTGGAGCCACCGAGAGGGAAAACCGTCGAGTTCGACATATGGCTGTGGCGTTTTGTGCTGCATCTGCAGCGGCAGTTCGAGCAGCTGTCGATACCACAGCGACACAACGAACTGTTACAAATCGATTACTTCGAGGACATGTTCGAGCCAGGCGCCGTGCAGCTTGCATTCCACTGACTCCAAACCACGGCCATTTGCGAGTTCAGTGGTGTCAAGCGAGAGCTGACTGGAGCGCAGGGTGGAGCTCTGTTGTGTCTTCTGAGGGAAGCCGGTTCTGCTTCGGTGCCAGTGATGGCGGTGTGTTGGTTAGCAGGAGGCCAGACGAGAACCAGCAACCAACCTGCCTGTGTGCTAGACACACAGGATCTTCACCTGGAGTTAAGGTCGGAGTCCTATGACACCAGGAGCACTCTGGTGCTTATCCCACGCTCCCTGTCTGCAATTCTGTACGTAATCTGGTGATCTGACCTGTCGTGCTACGATTCATTAACAGCATTCCAGAAGGTGTTTTCCGACACGTATGCCACCTCATCGGATGACAACTTCAACGTCATCCACAAACAGCATCAACGGTCCCTGTATTGACCGACCAAGTGAAACAGGCTTGAAACTCCATCCCACAGCATCTGACACTGATACTACACAATGCTTCCACGTTGGCATGCTTGTATTCAAAGTTCTGACGGTTACACCGGTTATTGATATACCACAATTTCACATTTGCAATGGCTTATCTCGCGCTTACATTAACTTGTGATTTTCCGGTATCAATCACTTAAGTATGTTACCTAGACAAATGTACTCCTCAAATCTCATTTCTCCACATCAATTATTTTTAGTTTTGAGATTTTTTCCGTCAGTGTGGTATGGTTTGGTACTTGCATATTTTATTTAGACGCACAGCAGCTTTACTTGGACTTTCTCATACATAAGAAGATGTCAATAGTGGTGGAGTGCCAGCAAAAATCTGTCCCCCCAGTAAAGCGATTTAATATTTTTTAAAAATTAACAAATAAAAAACCTACATTTCACCACCACCATCTACATCTATATCTACATCCATACTCCGCAAGCCACCTGAAGGTGTGTGGCGGAGGGTACCTTGAGTACCTCTATCGGTTCTCTCTTCTATTCCAGTCTCGTATTGTTCGTGGAAAGAAAGATTGTCGGTATGCCTCTGTGTGGCCTCTAATCTCTCTGATTTTATCCTAATGGTCTCTTCGCGAGGAATACGTAGGAGGGAGCAATATACTGCTTGACTCCTCGGTGAGAGTATGTTCTCGAAAGTTCAACAAAAGCCCGTACCGAGCTACTGAGCGCCTCTCTTGCAGGGTCTTCCACTGGAGTTTATCAACCACGTTAGTTATACAGTCGAAGCAAAATTTAAGTCTCTTCAGTTGTTTGCCAATTGTCACGCACTATCATTACTTAAGTTAAGCATCACTCGCCACTTAGGTGAAAGAAGTGATTGCAATGACGTGCCTGAGTAAGTGGTCCCAGCTGTTTATTATTTATAGTTATCGAAGAATCTTGGCAATTTACGGACAATTAACGCTTTACGACAAATAAATAGCTTCGATCTGAAACTTTCTGTGCCAGTTCAGTACCAAATATCGCAGACTGAGTCACTATTGTGAAATAAAACTCCACTCCTTGAAACAATGACGGACTACATATCCTCTAAGTGTGTTCAAATCCTATATATCACCACAACGAACATTCGATTCTATCAGACTGGATTAACAACATAGATCAAAAAGAACCACTGTAACACAATTAATTCTGGATTTGCCTCACCGGAACACTAGTTAGAATTTAAGGAACAGTCCAGGTCGGTATATGACGACAAATTCAATTACGACTCCACAAGAAAGGTACTTGGTCTCCGTACAGAACCCCCCCCCCCCCCCATAAAATACTTTGGACTCCAATAAAATATTTAAGTCCACTCTTTACTGTTACATAGCCAGCTCTCTCTCATTATTAAATCAAGTATTCACAATGTGAACCATTAGCCAGTATTCCACTAGCAGAAACTCGTAGAACTAAGAAAACTAACAAATCAACTATCTCCAGCCAGTAATTGCTCGGATCATGAAGTGACGTAATTCTGCTATTACTGCTAGTTCTATTATTTCGCTGTGAATATTCGTACTACAGTTTATTGTAACTGTCAGCTCGTCACCTGTACTGAGACTATCCAGTTCAGCACTGAGCTTCCAAGATGGCCGCCGAGTAAGTGACGCCAAAAACTATTTCCAGAAAGTTAAGTGATTTAGACAGGAATATAATTTACTTTAACACCGACAACAAATTAAACACTGGCATTAGTGTATCGTTTAGTCTTGCCGTTAAAGGTTTCACTTTTCTTTGCGTATTTTTTCAGAAAACACGAAAAGATCGTAACTTCGCGAAGTCGCGTTTAGGCGTAAATTTTGTAAACGTGTTTGTTTCTTGTTTCACGGTAATTTGACTAGTTTCTCAGTAACAAATAAGTAAACTACCGTAAATAGCGTATAACTTCATTGTTTTAATACAGATTTCAGGAAAACAGCGTAACTTTATATCAGAAACTTGCTTATATACATTTGTTTATAGCCCTAATTCTCGTAACGTTTTTGGAGAATCAAACTTAAAGTATCTCGTTTAATTGTCCTTTTTTTCATTCCATCGAGTGAAATATATAATAAATAGTGTATACTTTCATTGTTTTAATACAGATCTCAGAAAACCGGCGGAATTTTAAATCAGAAACTTGCTTATATACATTTGAAAATAGCCTTAATTCTTGTAACGTCTTTTTTTGAGTTTCGCTAATTTAATTGATTTATTCTAGCTAAAGTATTATTCTTGCCGTGAGTTAGAAGTGCCTGACTTGCCGTAGAATTGTTAGTTCCGGGGTTTGGTGTGATGGATGCAGTAGTTTTTTTCACTGGGGGGACTGCAGTGGCGTGGGTGTCGGGAAAGTGGATCAGGCTCCTCAGTGGTCATGTAGGATTTGCAGCAGAGTTAGGCAGATAGTGGAACAGGAGGGGAAATTGCTGCCCTTCAGGCTGAGCTAGATCAGGCTAGGGAAGATCTGGACGGGTTAAGGAGGGAGAAGAGCAAAGAGAGGTGGGAAGTGGCAACAGGTAGCAGAAGGAACAGGCCTAGAACTAAGTCTGACGGTTTTGTGGTGAATGTCAAAAATAAGTTTGACCTGTTGCTTCAGTTAGAAACTGATGAGCCTCAAGCAGAGGTAGGTGTAGACAGGACACAACAAACTTTCAATAGGAAATTGAAAAAGAATGTAGGAAAGTCATCGAAAAGGAAGAAAATTTTGTTGTTAGGCAGTTCTCATGCCAGAGGTGTAGGCCAACTTCTGCAGGAGGAATTAGGACCAGAATAACAGGTCACAAGTATTTTCAAACCAAGTGCTAGTCTGGATCAGGTGACAGAGGATTTAGGTTCACTCTGTAAAGGATTTACCAGGGAAGACATCGTGGTTATTGTGGGAGGGCCAGGAAACAGTATCAACAGAGATCCTGGGTACAGTATAGAGTGTGACGTGGTAAAGATTGCGTCGGCATCGAGACACACCAATGTTGAATTTGTATCTGTCCTGAGACGCCATGACCGGCCTCATTTGAACTCTTCTGCTGGGAGAGTTAATTTGGAGTTGGGACGGCTGCTTGGGTCGGGTGCGGGGGCTCATATTGGTGTGGTTCCTGTTGATTATCTCAGTAGGTGGGACTATACCAGGCACGGCCTACATCTCAACAGGAAAGGGAAGGGGAAACTGGCTGGGGTAATAGCAGGAAATTTAAGGGGGGGAGGCACTGCCATGAATGGTAAAATACCAGTGGTTACAGGTGTTGGAGCAGCACCTTTTTTAGGATAGGTAAGACAGAAAGATGTCAAGTTCTACGAGAGGTCAGGATTGAAACAAATCTTCAGTTTAGGAAAGAAATTAAACAGCACAATTCTAGCACATTGGATCACCAATCACAACTGTCAATTATAAATTTTCACCAATCACCAGAAATTTTATCTCCACCAAGTTGTATCTCCGTCCTAGGTAATTGCATTGATGAATTAAAGTCACCCAACCCAGTTGACATAATCTGCCTCTCTGAACACCATGTGACCACTGGTATAGGAACTAGGCCTAAGCACAATGAGAAACTCAGACAGGAGAGTACTGCAAATGTTAGAATAAGGAAAGGTTCTCATAAAAGTGTAATTAAAAATAATGTAAGTATATTTCATCAAAATATTGGGAGTTTAAAGAATAAAATAGATGAGCTTCTGGTTTGTTTAGAAGATTTAGAAGCTGAGGATGAAACAGATATACTATGCCTGTCTGAGCATCACATTGTTACTGATATGGATAAGGTAAATGTAAGTGGATATAAGCTCTCTGTACATGTAATTAGAGAAAATATGGATAAAGGAGGAGTTGCCATATATGTCAAAAGCTATCATTGTGCAAAAAGTATAGAAACAAAAAAGTTTTGTATAGAGAAACATATAGAAGCATGTGCCTGTGAGCTTAAATTAAATAAAGGCACATTTATAATTGTAACTGTATATAGGTCCTATTGGGAAATTTTCATCTATTTCTGAAAAATTTGGACTCCTTGTTGTGCTATCTGTCAGACAGGGGGAAGCATATTATTATTTGTGGGGACTTCAATGTAGATTCTCTGAAAGAGGGTAATAGGAAAAATGACCTTGAAGTATTACTCAGTTCTTTCAATTTGACACCCGTTATACATTTTCCTACTCAGGTGGTAAAGGATAGCAGCTCACTGATAACTTTTTCATAGACCAAGATAAGTTTAACCAGATAAATGCTCAGCCTGTTGAGAATGGTCTTTCTGATCATGGTGCACAGCTAGTTACAATATATGACATAGCTCCATTCAGCAGTACTAAACAGTCCTCCAAAGTAGTACGTTCAGTCAACAATTTAACAATTGCAAATTTCAGGGAAAGCCTACAGCAGTTAGACTGGGATGAGGTGTACCGTGAACCTGATGCCAATTTAAAATATAATTTATTTCATGACACTTTTGTAAATGCATTTGAAACCTGCTTCCTCAAGAAAATAGTTAAATATACTCGTAAGAAACTATGTAACAAACCATGGCTTCCTAAGGTTACAAAAATATCTTGTAACCAGAAAAGGGAACTGTATCTGACAGCAAGAAAGAGTAGTGACCCAGAAACTATCAAACATTATAAAAACTACTGTGCTATATTAAGAAAAGTTATTAAAAAATCCAGAAGTATGTATCATGTCTGAAATCAGCAACTCCGATAATAAAATGAAAACTATTTGGAATATTATTAAAAGAGAAACAGGTCAACCAAGAGCACAGGAAGACAGCATTACCATCAAATTGAATGAAAACTTTACAAACAAAAAGTCAGAAGTTGAAAATATTTTTAATAATCATTTTCTAAATTTTGTGGATATAGTAGGATCCAGGTGTTCATTAGAAGATGCTAGGCTGTTAATGGAGGAGGCCATAGCTATGCAATTTGATACAATTGAAATCTCACCCACTTCTCCCTCTGAAATTAGGAAAATAATAAACTTACTTAATAGCAAAAACTCACATGGAATTGATGGCATTTCCAGCAAAATACTAAAAGCTTGTTCTCAATAGATAAGTAAGATTCTCAGCCACCTGTGTAATAGCTCTCTGGAACAGGGCATTTTCCCTGATAGACTGAAATATGCTATTGTTATACCTTTGCATAAAAAAGGGGATAGATCTGATGTCAACAATTACCGTCCAATCTCCCTTCTAACTGCTTTATCCAAAATTTTTGATAAAGTAATGAATTCAAGACTAGCTTCACATATCTGTAAAAATGAAGTACTAACAAAATGTCAGTTTGGTTTCCAGAAAGGTTTTTCAACAGAAAATGCCATATATGCTTTCACCAATCAAATTTTGAATGATCTGAATAACCGAACACCACCCATTGGGATTTTTTGTGATCTCTCATAGGCTTTTGATCGTGTAAATCATGAAATTCTGCTAGACAAGCTCAGGCATTGTGGCATGAGTGGGACAGTGCACAAATGGTTTAATTCGTACCTAACTGGAAGCGTGCAGAAAGTTGAAATAAGCAGTTCTCATAATATGCTAAGATCAGCACATTCCTCAAACTGGGGAACAATCAAGAATGGGGTTCCACAAGGGTCAGTCTTGGGTCCTTTGTTGTTCTTAATATATATTAATGATTTGCCATTCTAAATTCATGAAGAGGCAAAGTTAGTTCTCTTTGCTGACGATACAAGTATAGTAATCACACCTGACAAACAATAGGTAACTGATGAAATAATAATGTCTTTCAGAAAATTACTAAGTGGTTCCTTGTAAATGGACCCTCACTGAATTTTGATAAGACACAGTACATACAGTTCCGTACAGTAAATGGTATGACGCCATTAATAAATATAGACCCTAATCAGAAGCATATAACTAAGGTAGAATATTCAAAATTTTTAGGTGTGTCCATTGATGAGAGATTAAATTGGAAGAAACACATTGATGATCTGCTGAAACGTTTGAGTTCAGCTACTTATGCAATAAGGGCCATTGCAAATTTTGGTGATAAACATCTTAGTAAATTAGCTTACTACGCCTATTTTCACTCATTGCTTGCATATGGCATCATATTTTGGGGTAATTCATCACTGAGGAATAAAGTATTTATTGCACAAAAGTGTGTAATCAGAATAATAGCTGGAGTCCACCCAAGATCATCCTGCAGACATTTATTTAAAGATCTAGGGACATTCTTAGTATATATACTCTCTTATGAAATTTGTTATTAACAACCAAACCCAATTCAAATGTAATGGCAGTGTGCATAACTACAATATTAGGAGAAAGATGATCTTCACTATTGAAGATTAAATCTAACTTTGGCACAGAAAGGGATAAATTATACTGCCACTAAAGTCTTTGGTCACTTACCAAATAGTATCAAAAGTCTGACAGATAACCAACAAGTATCTAAGAAGAAATTAAAAGAATTTCTGAATGACAACTCCTGCTACTCCATAGAGCAATTTTTAGATATAAATTAAAAAAAAAGATATTTAAAAAAATAAAAAAGTTGTTATATTAACTTAATTATGTTGTTAAATTAACTTAATTATGTCATGTATTGGAAAATTTGACTCGTTCCACATCATTACGAAATATCGTATTCATGATCCATGGAACTAGTATTAATCTAATCTAATCTAGCTCGAGTATAGACTATGACTCTTCCCGCGAACCACGCAGTGTGGAATGAAAGTAAAACGCATGTTGAACCATATTCGAGCCATCTTGGACAAACAAACGTTAAGCGATAGTATTACTTTTAACGCTTAAATCGTTATCATAGGTGGGCGTCGATTCTTTTTCTCATGGCCGGCTGCTATTCTTTCATCTTTGCCGCTTGAGCTGCTACCTGTTCGTCGCCATTGTGGAAAATTTCTCTGCCGCTCAAAATCCTAATGCCGGCCATCTCATCTGCATTTGTATTCTACAACTTTTTTTCAGACACACACATAAAAGCAACATATAATAATAAAAGATGAATATTTAACACATATCATCGTAAATGCGGCTACTGTAGCACTACGTTAAGACGAGAAAACTACCGTGACGACAACTAAACTGAAACACTTACCTTTCACCCGTCTCCCTCGAGCATGGGTGTGTTTGCTGTTCTTAGCATAAGTCAGTTTAAGTTAGTTTAAGTAGTGTGTAAGTCTAGGGACCGATGATCCCTGCAGTTTGGTCCCTTATGAATTTGCACACATTTGAACATTTGAATATTTTTGACCCGTCAGATTCTCCACAATAACAACTTGTCCGATGTGACGTGCTCAAGATCTCCACCACTAATCTTATAATCAGATACCACCGGATTTCTGTTCTTTGTTGTAGGTGTTATCTTACGTTTACCCACATTTAGAGTGTAGCAGCCGTACATTCTACCAAGTGGAAATAATCTCTAAGTCTTTCCGCAGTTCCTTAGGATAGTCCAACGACAATACTTTCCTACAAACAAGAGGGTCATCAATGAAAAACTTCATAGTGTTTCGGAGCCTGTCCGCCAAATTGTTTATGTGTACTGAGAACATGAACGGTCCTATTACGATTCCTAGAGACACAGCGCGTGTTACTTTTGCTGCTGTGGAACATTCGCCGTGCAGATTAATGTACTGGCTTCTTTTTATCAAATATCCGTAACGGCAATCGCGTCTTTGTGAAGAAACTCTGTGTAATCGTATCAATATTCTCCGGTGGATTGTTATATCCTGTCACTAACCTGCAAGAAAAATCTTGTCTCTTATCAGTCACTGTACTATTAGGCAAAACGTTTAGCATCCCTTGTCCTGTGTTAACTTAAGTCTAAATATAGTAATGGTTCAAATGACTCTGAGCACTATGGGACTTAACTTCTGAGATCATCAGTCCCATAGAACTTAGAACTACTTAAACCTAACTAACGTAACATCAGACACATCCATGCCAGAGGCAGGATTCGAAACTGCGACCGTAGCGGTCGCGCGGTTCCAGACTGTAGCGCCTAGAACCGCTCGGCCACACCGGCCGGCTAATTATAGTAATAAATTCTACATTTCTCATTCCCGAATTCTTCAATTTGACGAGAATAGTGTTTATTTCAGAAATAAAAATCGCCTGTATCTCTTATCACGCCATTTAGTTTCCGGTAAACTGGTACGTAATTTTAACAATGTGCCGTATGAGTATCAACGGCTCTTTTTGTTGAAACTTTTCGAAAACATTTAGCGCAATATGTTTCTCACCGGTAAATCGTGCCTGTCTTTCGTTGCTGAGTACCAAGAAACTTCACACATACGAATGACCAAAGGGGCCACTCTGCGTCATTTGCGCTAGACCGGCAACAAAATACGTAATGTGTAATCAGGACCTACTCGTAGTTGCATTACAACACCCGTGAATGTGCAGCGTGGACTGCGACCAATCGCTGAGTGTGCGTTCGTTTGCACTAAGGCTCAACTACGACTGACAAAACATAGTCACCGGAAATCGAACCATGGACATCTCATTAGAAGCCAGCAATGCTAATTTGTAGACCACGGACACGGCCTACAGCAGGGTATGGCCTAGTTCACGTATGTGGTAGAGCCGGCTTTGAAACAACGCTGTAGTGCAAGTACGTGGTTTAAAACAACCTTGACACATTCAAACTCGGTACCGAACCGGCACACGAACCTAGAACATTGAATTTCGTCGGCTCACAGTGGTAGTCTCTCAGTATGTCTCAAGACAGGGCGAATTTCACTACAATGTGAAAGATTGTTTCTGGAAACGACCCCTAAGCAGCGAGTTGGTCAAATCATTTCCTATAGCGGTCTAGTCCAGCGAGGTTTGCAAGAGATCTGTAAAGACTGAAAAGTAGGACATGAATTTTCACGGTAAATGATGATAGCCAAACAGTAGTTAAAATTAAAACGTGCTTGACACTAGGACACAGGCAAATTGGTGTCCATATTTTCTATTGTATATAGGTGTTTTAAATGGTTATGATATGTTTTATTTATTAACACAGAGGGTTTGAATTAGCACAACCTTAAAATTTTGACGCGCACGAATATTTATCCCTGCGTTTTAATGTGCGCGAGTGTCTCGCGCATACCATAAGTGCCCTCTCTCGGTGAAACTGTCTGCCCTAGTGCTTCCACACCCTCTTCACGCTGGTTCACAGCCTAAGTACTAACAATATGCCGTGTTCGCATCGACCATCTCTTTATAACTATGCTGTACAGATGGAGGTGATATTTTAAAATTAATTTAACTTTGGCACGATTGTTTTATGCATCTCCACTGCAGGATGTGATTTTAGTAAGTGACTAAAAGTTTTTTTGCTTGTAATACTTTGTTAATTTTCATGGTTACTTAAAGACCTAAGTCGAAACAAGGCCCCGAGAGTAGACAACATTCCATTACAACTACTGATAGCGTTGGGAGAGCCAGTCTTGACAAAACTCTACCATCCGGTGAGCAAGATGTATGAGACAGGCGAAATTCCCTCAGACTTCAAGAAGAATATAATAATTCCAATCCTAAAGAAAGCAGGTGTTGACAGATGTGAAAATTACCGAACTATCAATTTAATAAGCCACAGCTGCCAAATACTAACGCGAATTCTTTACAGACTAATGGTAAACTAGTAGAAGCCGACCTCACGGAAGATCGGTTTGGTTTCCGTAGAACTGTTGGAACACGTCAAGCAATACTGGCCTTACGACTTATCTTAGAAGAAAGATTACGGAAAGGCAAACCTACGTTTCTAGCATTTGTAGACCTAGAGAAAGCTTTTGACAATGTTGACTGGAATACTATCTTTCAAATTCTGAAGATGGGAGGGGTAAAATACAGGGAGCGAAAGGCTATTTACAATTTGTACAGAAACCAGATGGCAGTTATAAGAGTCGAGGGGCATGAAAGGGAAGCAGTGGTTGGGAAAGGAGTGAGACAGGGTTGTAGCCTCTCCCCGATGCTATTCAATCTGTATACTGAGCAAGCAGTAAAGGAAACAAAAGAAAAGTTCGGAGTAGGTATTAAAATCCATGGAGAAGAAATAAAAACTTTGAGGTTTGCCGATGACATTGTAATTCTGTCAGAGACAGCAAAGGACTTGGAAGAGCAGTTTAAGGGAATGGACAGTGTGTTGAAAGGAGGATATAAGATGAACATCAACAAAAGCAAAACGAGGATAATGGAATGTAGTCGAATTAAGTCGGGTGATGCTGAGGGAATTGGATTAGGAAATGAGACACTTAAAGTAGTAAAGGAATTTTGCTATTTGGGTAGCAAAATAACTGATGATGGTCGAAGTAGAGAGGATATCTAATGTAGACTGGCAATGGCAAGGAAATCGTTTCTGAAGAAGAGAAATTTGTTAACATCGAGTATTGATTTAAGTGTCAGGAAGCCGTTTCTGAAAGTATTTGTATGGGGTGTAGCCATGTATGGAAGTGAAACATGGACGATAAATAGTTTGGACAAGAAGAGAATAGAAGTTTTCGAAATGTGGTGCTACAGAAGAATGCTGAAAATTAGATGGGTAGATCACGTAACTAATGAGGAGGTATTGAATAGGATTAGGGAGAAGAGGAGTTTGTGGCACAACTTGACAAGAAGAAGGGACCGGTTGGTAGGACATGTTCTGAGGCATCGAGGGATCACAAATTTAGCATTGGAGGGCAGCGTGGAGGGTAAAAATCGTAGAGCGAGACCAAGAGATGAATACACTAAGCAGATTCAGAAGGATGTAGGTTGCAGTAGGTACTGGGAGATGAAGAAGCTCGCACAGGATAGAGTAGCATGGAGAGCTGCATCAAACCAGTCTCAGGACTGAAGACCACAACAACAACAACTTAAAGCTATAAGTGTTTGTTTTGTTGTTCTATGTCAGTTATGTTGCTAAGTTTTTTGCTAATCAAGATGTCTTCCTGTTCAGGTGTATTTTTGCTTCTGATGAAGGTATATTAAGATATACAGAAACCGTGATCAAGAATTTCAATAAATCTTTATCCTGCAACTGTTTGGCTGTTATCATTTACCGTGAAGATTTTCAATAGTTGCTGCTTCAGCCACGTCTAAAATTTTGAAATAGGAGACGAATGCTGGCACGATTGAAGCTGTGAGGAAAATTTCAAAACACCGCACATTGTGTTTCCGAGTGAAAGATTCACTCTGCCCCGGTAGCAGCTCTACTTCACAGCCTCCTGTGTGACGCGGCGTGACGTAACAGGAGTGACCTTGGACCGCCCCGACGGGAGGACGGCAGCCATAATCCCCGGCAGATGTTTTTGAAGTCGATGCGGCAAACGTATCGACTACACTGACTGCTGCAGAGTGCGGGCTCTGCTCCAGAATCCGCTGACCGTGGCGTAATGCGGCGTTTCTCCAGGCTGCGCTAGCGACTGCTCGCTGCTCCTCTTGCTTCCACGGTTAGCGTCTGTCGGTGCATCGCATCCACGCCCGCTAATTTTCGCTCTGTTATGTACGTTGCTGGCAGCACCGAGACGAGTCAGTGCCTGCAGCGAACAGCTAGGGACCTACAGAGAGACTTCTCAAAAGTACACTACTGGCCATTCAAATTGCTACACCACGAAGATGACGTGCTACAGACGCGAAATTTAACCGACAGGAAGAAGATGCTCTGATATGCAAATGATTAGCTTTTCAGAGCATTCACACATGGTTGGCGCCGGTGGCGACACCTACAACGTGCTGACATGAGAAAAGTTTCCAACCTGCCGGCCGCGGTGGTCTCGCCGTTCTAGGCGCGCAGTCCGGAACCGTGCGACTGCTACGGTTGCAGGTTCGAATCCTGCCTAGGGCATGGATGTTTGTGATGTCCTTAGGTTAGTTAGGTTTAAGTAGTTCCAAGTTCTATGGGACTAATGACCACAGCAGTTGAGTCCCATAGTGCTCAGAGCCATTTGGGCCTTAGTTTCCAACCGCTTTCTCATACACAAACAGCAGTTGACCGGCTTTGCCTGGTGAAACGTTGTTGTGATGCCTCGTGTAAGGAGGAGAAATGCGTACCATCATGTTTCCGACTTTGATAAAGGTCGGATTGTAGTCTATCGCGATTGCGGTTTATGGTATTGCGACATTGGTGCTCGCGTTGGTCGACATCCAATGACTGTTAGCAGAATATGGAATCGGTGGCTTCACGAGGGTAATACTGAACGCCGTGCTGGATCCCAACGGCCTCGTATCACTAGCAGTCGAGATGACACGCATCTTATCCGCATGGCTGTAACGGATCGTGCAGCCACGTCTCGATCCCTGAGTCAACAGATGGGGACGTTTGCAAGACAACAACCATCTGCACGAACAGTTCGACGAAGTTGGCAGCAGCATGGACTATCAGCTCGGAGACCGTGGCTGCGGTTACCCTTGACGCTGCATCACGGACAGGAGCGCCTGTGATAGTGTACTCAACGACTAACCTGGGCGCACGAATGGCAAAACGTCATTTTTTCGGATGAATCCAGGTTCTGTTTACAGCATCGTGATGGTCGCATCCGTGTTTGGCGACATCACGGTGAACGCACATTGGATGCGTGTATTCGTCATCGCCATACTGGCGTATCACCCGGCGTGATGGTATGGGGTGCCATTGGTCAGCCGGCCGGTATGGCCGTGCGGTCTAGGCGCTTCAGTCCGGAACCGCGCTGCCGCTACGGTCGCAGGTTCGAATCCCGCCTCGGGCATGGATGTGTGTGATGTCCTTAGGATAGTTAGGTTTAAGTAGTTCTAAGTTCTAGGGGACTGATGACCTCAGATGTTAAGTCCCATAGAGCCATTTGATTTGCCATTGGTTACACGTCTCGATCACTTATTGTTCGCATTGACGGCACTTTGAACAGTGGACGTTACATTTCAGATTTGTTACGACCTGTGGCTTTACCCTTCATTCGATCCCTGCGAAACCCTACATTTCAGCAGGATAATGCACGACCGCATTTTGCAGGTCCTGTAGGGCCTTTCTGGATACAGAAAATGTTCGACTGCTGCCCTGGCCAGCACATTCTCCATATCTCTCACCAATTGAAAACGTCTGGTCAATGGTGGCCGAGCAACTGGCTCGTTACAATACGCCAGTCACTACTCTTGATGAACTGTGGTGTCATGTTGAAGCTGCATGGGCAGCTGTACCTGTACACGCCATCCAAGCTCTGTTTGAGTCAATGCCCAGGCGTATCGAGGCCGTTATTACGGCCAGAGGTGGTTGTTCTGGGTACTGATTTCTCAGGATCTATGCACCCAAATTGCGTGAAAATGTAATCACATGTCAGTTCTAGTATAATATATTTGTCCAATGAATACCCGTTTATCATTTCAATTTCTTCTTGGTGTAGCAATTTTAAAGGCCAGTAGTGTATGACGGTTTGCAGCCATCAGCTTGTTCCTTAGCTCTGTCACGTACAGCGGTTGGACAAAAATACAGAAACTCCGCGAGAAACGCAGGTTTGAACATAAACGCAGATTCTAGCTAAGCCTGTTGTTTTTGACCACGCACAGCACCTATGCAGTATCCTCAATACGTTGTGCCAGCCGTGGTCAGAACGTCGCAGCTAAGTGAATTCCAACTGCTGATGCTCGTATGGTGGGTACTTTGGTAACCAAAGGAACTGAAGTGTTCGGTGTTGCAAGACGCACCATATCAAAGATTTATCAGACATAGAAGGAGAGGAAAAACATCGTTCACTAAGTTACAACGGGAGCGAAAGTTTGTGGGTTCAGTGGTCATGATGAACTCTCATTGAACGAGATTCTCTCCGAAAAATAAGACGGCGATAGATGCAACAATCACTCTAGAACTGAATGTCGCACTCGCGAACACAGTCAGCACCAAAACAATACGAACGGAGCTCCATAAGCAGGAAACTATAGGGCGACCTGGAGTTCGAAAACCACTCGTCACTGATGCAAATGCCCGATACAGGAAAACGTATACCCTGGACTGTGGAGCAATGGAATCGAGTAACTTGGTCGGATCCGTCTTGTTTTACAGCGTTTCCAGCTGATGCATTAGTTTATGTTCCAAGAGTTGGTGGGGGTTCGGTGATTGTCCGCGCAGACATGTGCTATTCCATGGACATCTTGGTTACTCTCAAAAGGTCGTATTACTGCCAAGGATCATGTGACCATTCTGGCTGACCAGGTCCACCCCATGGCACAATCTACATCTACGAAATGTGTTCATAAAGTAAGATGACTTTATATTCTTTTGAAAAAATATTTATTTATTCATCAATATTCACGCTGTCCCCTTCAAAGCAATGCCCCTGAACGCTTCTTCCAATCCTTAAAGCACTTCTCATAACCACGTTTTGGTATAGCCTTGAGTGCTTTCAGCGATGCAGTTTTTATTTCCTCAATCGTTGAAAATCTTCGTCCTTTCATAGGTCTCTTCAGTTCTGGGAACAGAAAAAAGTTGCACGGGGCCAAATCCGGTGAATATGGTGGATAAGGCATGAGTGCCGTGTTGATTTTGACCAAAAAAATCTCTCGCTAACAACAATGAATGAGCAGGTGCATTGTCGTGATGCAAAAGCATTAATTGTTTTTCCACAATTCCAGCCTTTTTTTGCGTATTGCTTCTCGCAAACGGCGCATAACTTCAAGGTAATACACCTTACTGACAATACGACCTTGAGGCAAAAACTCATGATGCACAGTGCCATGTTAATTTAAAAAAAAACGTGAGCAAAACTTCGACATTTGATCCTTTTGAGGAAATCAGGATCATGACTGACGTCATTCAAGAGTTTTGGAACACACTTCGCTGACACATGTCTCATGCCCAAAACATCCGAAAATATTCCATGACACGAGCCGACCGATATCCCAACATCCTCAGCAACTTCTCTTACGGTAATTCGATTTTTTTCGAAAACAATTTTCTTCACAGCTTCGACGTTATCATCTGTTGTTGATGTGCTGGGGCGTCCAGAACGAGGTTCGTCATTGGCATTTTCTCGGCCATCTTGGAAGAGCTTGTACCACTTGTAAGCATTTCTTTTTTACTTAGAGCAGACTTACTATGAACATTTCATGTGTTTTAGAGCAGTTGATTCCATTTTCACACAAAATTTGATGCAAATTCTTTGCTCCATTTTTTATAATACTCTAAGATCGCCGAGCACACTAAAACACATCTAATCATTGTATCTGTTAAAAACAAACGAAACATGTTGTACACTTGAAACTGTGAACGTATGTTCGGGACATGTGTACCAAAATAACAAAAAATGTTCGATAATCGAGTGTACGTTGCCCTCGCAATTTGAAAACTTACATTACTTTTTGAGCAGCCCTCGTACATCTACATCTACATAGATACTCTGCAAATCAAACTTAAGTGCCTGGCAGGACGTTCACCGAACCACCTTCACAATAATTCTCTATATTATTTCAATCCCGAACAGCGCGTGGCAAAAACAAACACCTATATCTTTCAGTGCGAGCTCTGATATCCCTTATTTTATTATGACGATCGTTCCTGCTTATGTAGGCCAACGCTAAAAAAATATTTTGCATTCGGAGGGGAAAGTTGGTGACTGAAATTTCGTGAGGAGGTTCCGCCACAACGAGAAACGCCTTTGTTTTAATGATGTCCACCCCAAATGCTGTGTAATGTTCGTGATACCCTCTCCCCTATTTCTCGACAATACAAAACGTGCCACTCTTCTATGAACTTTCTCGATTTACTCTGCTAACCATGTCTGGTAAGGATCACACACCGCGCAGCAGTACTCCAAAAGAGGACGAACAAGCGTAGTGCAAGCAGTCTCTTTAGTAGATCTGCTGCATCTTGTAAGTGTTCCGCCAACAAAACGCGATCTCCACAACATTTTATATGTGTTCTTCCCAATGTAAGTTGTTCGTAATTGAAATTCCTAGGTATTTAGTTGAATTTAAGGCCTTTAGATTTGATTGATTTATCGTGTAATTGAAGTATAACGGATTCCTTTTAGCGCTCATGTGGATTACCTCACATTTTTCAATATTTAGAGGCAACTGCCAATTTCCGCACCATTCAGACATATTTTCTAAATGGTACTGCAATTTGTTTTGATCTTCTGATGACATTACTAGATGATAAACGACAGCATCATCTGCAAAGAACCTTAGACGGTTGCTTTGAGTGTCTCCTGTATCGTTTATATAGATAAGGACCAGCAGAGGGCCTATAACACTACCTTGTGGAACGCCAGAAATCACTTCCGTTTTACTCGATGTCTTTCCATCAGTTTCTACGAACTATAACACCTCTCTGACAGGGAATCACGAATCCAGTCACATAACTGAGACGGTAGTCCATAAGCATGCAATCAGACTGCAAACCGCTTGTGCGGTGCAGTGTCAAAAGCTCCACGGTGATGCTGTTCCAAGACGACATGGCCTCTGTTCACACAGCTCTCATAGTCCAGGACTGGTTTTTTCAGCACGGGGATGAATTATTGTATCTACCCCGGACCCCACAGCCACTAGAAATCAGTGTTATTGAGCCTTTGTGCTCTACCTTGGAGAGAAGGTTGGGTAATCGCTATCCACTTCCATCTTCGCTGCCTGGACTTGCCACTACTTTGCATGAAGAATGGTACAGGATTCCCATGAAAACCGTACAGCACCTGTATGTATCCATTCTGGGACTACTGGAACCTGTTTTGAATGCCAACGGGTTTCGTAGATCGTATTAGGCCTGGTATCGTGCTGATCTTCATTAGCGGTTCCGTAGAGAACAAGGAATCAGAGTCGGAGCACAAGTTCGGATGGGCTGTGTCGTGTTTATAAGAAAAGAAGGAAATTACCGCTCTTCTGGCCAAAGACTAACCAGTCGGGCCGCTCCAATCGCTAAGATAAGGCAAGTAGTGGTGACTTCGTGGACCTCAAAAGAATAGCCAACTATCGGTATGCTTGGAAAACTGAGTGGTGTCACAAGGCTTAGACCTGTCCCACCCGTCATTAAATCGACCAAGACTTATACGAATAATTGTAAGAACAGTTATTATTATTATGTTCTTTAAGTTTGTTTTTGGGTTTTCAGAAATACAGTGGGAAGAAAGTTTATTTGTGTTGCAGATAACGTGGAAGGCGTTCCTCAACGACCACCACGAAAGTTCGACGTAGCGTCAAGTGGGCAAGGAATAAAACGAGTGCTGCAAAGTACCGCGAGCCATGGAAGAGCCTGGGCCGCGAGGGCGTCGAGCTTCCTAAGTCGTTGTTGGACAACGTCAGGGGAAGAGAGATTCTGCTTTCTCTTTGTACACAGATCGATCGAGTCTTGAAAGGTTCATGTAAAACATATAGGCTTGTAATACTTCCACAGTTATTAAAAAGTTGTTAAACGGCAAAACCAATCGTTCATCATTTATATAGATAAAAGTAATAAAGATATAGGAAAGGAAGAGTTGCGGCGTCAGAACCAAAAGTGATACAGCGCTCAGCAACGAAGAAGGACGTAAACAGCGGGCGTTACGTGGTGAAAACAAAGCAACTGATAAAATAGTAAGTCTGTAATTAAGCATAAAGCCACGTAACACTGCAACTGCTGTAAGTCAGTCCTACAACTGAAGAAGAAAGAAAGAATGGTGTCGTTGCAAATATAATGTTGTTACCTTTTTCTCTGGAAGTTAGTGGTATATACTGAAATACTGATATAGAAACGTTTACGAAATATTGGTGTGTGCAAGTTACTTTGTTCGCCATGTCTACACTCATGAGGCAGAGCGAAGTGCCTTAGTAGTGAGACAATGGACTCGCATTCGTGAGGACACGGCTCAAATCCCCGGAAGGTGATACAGGTTTAGGTTCCCCCATGTTTCCCTAAGTAGCATAACTCAAATTCGGGATAATTCCTCTGAAAAGTCCACATCCATAGTTGTTTAGTCAGAGCGACTGACTGCCATGCGAGGGGGAGCTGGGTTCTATACCCGGGACCTCCAGGAACTTCTTTTTTCCTTGATGAGAGGGCTGCAACGGGGTGCACTCTGCCTCGTGATGCCAGTTGAGGAGCTGCTTGACCAGGTAGCAGCGGGACTGGGTCTGCTCACCTGACTACGTGTCTTCATCATTATTTCAGTATATACCACTAACTCCCACTAAAAACGGTAACAACGTTCTGTTGACAGCGAGAATTTCCTTTCTTTCTTCTACAAGTTCACAGGCCCAGGACTGATTAGCAGCAGTTCTCCAAACATACCAACTGACAAAATTCTCAGTTTGAAGTCGGAAAACAAATAACAAAAGACTTTTTTGTGTGATATAATTACAAATTTAAAATTCAAACATTCTGGAAAGTCTTGGAATTCCCGAGACCGATATCTTGCCAGTGTTCATAACAGGTAAAAATCGTCCATAGTCTCGATTCCCGAGATGAAGGAGCTGTCTATGAACAGGGTGTCCCAAAATAATGTATACACTCTTTGAAACTGAACATTTCTTTCATGAAAGGGGTTATAAATACACTCCTGGAAATGGAAAAAAGAACACATTGACACCGGTGTGTCAGACCCACCATACTTGCTCCGGACACTGCGAGAGGGCTGTACAAGCAATGATCACACGCACGGCACAGCGGACACACCAGGAACCGCGGTGTTGGCCGTCGAATGGCGCTAGCTGCGCAGCATTTGTGCACCGCCGCCGTCAGTGTCAGCCAGTTTGCCGTGGCATACGGAGCTCCATCGCAGTCTTTAACACTGCTAGCATGCCGCGACAGCGTGGACGTGAACCGTATGTGCAGTTGACGGACTTTGAGCGAGGGCGTATAGTGGGCATGCGGGAGGCCGGGTGAACGTACCGCCGAATTGCTCAACACGTGGGGCGTGAGGTCTCCACAGTACATCGATGTTGTCGCCAGTGGTCGGCGGAAGGTGCACGTGCCCGTCGACCTGGGACCGGACCGCAGCGACGCACGGATGCACGCCAAGACCGTAGGATCCTACGCAGTGCCGTAGGGGACCGCACCGCCACTTCCCAGCAAATTAGGGACACTGTTGCTCCTGGCGTATCGGCGAGGACCATTCGCAACCGTCTCCATGAAGCTGGGCTACGGTCCCGCACACCGTTAGGCCGTCTTCCGCTCACGCCCCAACATCGTGCAGCCCGCCTCCAGTGGTGTCGCGACAGGCGTGAATGGAGGGACGAATGGAGACGTGTCGTCTTCAGCGATGAGAGTCGCTTCTGCCTTGGTGCCAATGATGCTCGTATGCGTGTTTGGCGCCGAGCAGGTGAGCGCCACAATCAGGACTGCATACGACCGAGGCACACAGGGCCAACACCCGGTGTGGGGAGCGATCTCCTACACTGGCCGTACACCACTGGTGATCGTCGAGGGGACACTGAATAGTGCACGGTACATCCAAACCGTCATCGAACCCATCGTTCTACCATTCCTAGACCGGCAAGGGAACTTGCTGTTCCAACAGGACAATGCACGTCCGCATGTATCCCGTGCCACCCAACGTGCTCTAGAAGGTGTAAGTCAACTACCCTGGCCAGCAAGATCTCCGGATCTGTCCCCCATTGAGCATGTTTGGGACTGGATGAAGCGTCGTCTCACGCGGTCTGCACGTCCAGCACGAACGCTGGTCCAACTGAGGCGCCAGGTGGAAATGGCATGGCAAGCCGTTCCACAGGACTACATCCAGCATCTCTACGATCGTCTCCATCGGAGAATAGCAGCCTGCATTGCTGCGAAAGGTGGATATACACTGTACTAGTGCCGACATTGTGCATGCTCTGTTGCCTGTGTCTATGTGCCTGTGGTTCTGTCAGTGTGATCATGTGATGTATCTGACCCCAGGAATGTGTCAATAAAGTTTCCCCTTCCTGGGACAATGAATTCACGGTGTTCTTATTTCAATTTCCAGGAGTGTACAATTTTAGTGGTGTTGGGTGCCTCATGGTCCGACTTAAGATGGTAAATGTTGAAACTGGTGTCCGTCCATCGCAATATACAGTCGACAACGACTTTCAACTGAGCGACATGCCAACTTTATTGTTCCCAACGAAACAGCATCACAGGCTTGTTCAATTTGATCTCTGAGATCATACAGTGTGTGCGGTCTCGCAGTGTTAACTGTATTCTTGAGAGTACCCCCACAGAAAGAAGTCTAGATCAGTTAAATTTCGAGATCGAGCGGGATACTCCACACTCCCTCTTCGTCCTATCCATCTGTCAGGGAATGTACGATTGAGAAATGCCCTCACATCCAGGTGAAAGTGACGTGGCTCCCCATACTGCTGAAAGTAATAATCTTCATTTCCAAACACAACGCTAAGACCAGGGGTTATCATTTCCAACATTTCCAAGTAAGTGTCGCCAGTGACAGCGTTGTCGAAGAAGTACGGCACGATTAACCCTCTATAAGACAGACCACACCAGATTGTTACTCCTGGTAGACTGACATGCCTTTTCTTGGTTACGTATGGATTCTCCCTGGCCCAGTACACCGAATTATGGCGGTTAATTGTTCCATCAAGTTCAAACGTCGCTTCATCTGACCGAAGAATTCGATCTTGAAAACGTCGCTCTTCTTCACATCTGTTAATGAACCACTCACAAAATTCGCTTCTCCTATCAGGACCATCCTCGTTAAGACCATGGCGAAGTCTTGGAAAGTAATGCTTGAAGTTCTGAGACCGCAAAAATTCTATGAACACTGCTTCTGCAGATCCCAGTCTCACGAGAGCATTGCCTCACAGATTTCTTCGGGGATTGTGTGTATGCCCGGATTACTGCATCAACACTGTGATTGTCTGCTGAACTTCTCTTTCGTCCTCTATGTCCCTTCTTCATATCGTGCACCGTTCCTTCGACTTCAAACTTACCTCTGATTCTTGTAATTGTTACTCGTGTCGGTGGTGGTGTTCCAAATTCAACTCTCCAACATCGGCGTACCGGACTCACATTCTCCGTCTTCCAGTAACACTTTAGCTCCAATTTTACGTTGCTCAAACGATAACGACATGTTTGCTGAAAATCCTGAAACAGAAGAAAGCATTGTTACGTTTTTCACCGCCTTCTAAATTATTGTTCAAATGTGTGTGAAATCTTATGTGACTTAACTGCTAAGGTCATCAGTCCCTAAGCTTACACACTACTTAACCTAAATTATCCTAAGGACAAACACACACACCCATGCCCGAGGGAGGACTCGAACCTCCGATGGGGCCAGCCGCACAGTCCATGACTGTAGCGCCTCAGATCGCTCGGCTAATCCCGCGGGGCTCTAAATTATTACCCATAAAATTGTATTTCTATCTCCTTTAATTAAAGAGATATTCTGCTTCAGTTATACATTATTTTCGGACACCCTGTACATAATTAAGTTTGTACGAAACCCTCAGTGTGCAAGTCGTACTCGCACGTGGCCATTTTTTTAATATAAAGTTTATTCCGTTTTTTTTTTATTTTGCATAAACACTTAACATTTTGTATTAACCCTAGAAATATAACCATTTGACAATGTGTGGTGTCACCGCTAGACACCACACTTGCTAGGTGGTAACTTAAATCGGCCGCGGTCCTGTAGTACATGTCGGACCCGCGTGTCGCCACTGTGTGATCGCAAACCTAGCGCCACCACAAGGCAGGTCTCGAGAGACTGAGGAGACCTCGTCCCCAGTTGTACGGACAACATAGCTAGCGATTGGACGTGCTAAGCCTTGCTCTCATTTGCCGAGAGATAGACAGTAGAATATCCCTCTGCTAAGTTAAATGGCGACCACCTAGCAAGGCGCCATTTGTATCAGTGCCTATAGCTTACTAATATTCAAGAGAGATGTATTCCAAGGACTAATTAAAAGTTAAGTAACAAGCATCTACGTACTTTTCTTCTTATTCATTTATAAGTTCTCATGTTCCAGACTTCACGCCCGTCTGCGTTAGCCTTGCGTGCCCTATCGGCTACAGCATTGTGTCTAGGCTGTATGGTCTAGACACAACATTATTGGCGACGAGAAAACGAGTTTGTATTAATTCGTTTGTGTCATGGCTTCGCCACAATCTCCGGATGTACTGTCCGAATTTTTTCGCTTGCAGAATCAGCAGTCGCAGGCGTTATTGGATGCCCTGGGACAGCTCGTCCAGGGTCAACGTGTGCTGCAAACCGATGCGGCAGCCGCCGCTTCATCGCTACCGCTGCCACAAAACGCTGTTGCACCGCAATTTAGACCATTCGTGGCGGCCGATGAAACATGGCACGAATGGTCCCGCCAGTTCCAGTTTCATCTAACAGCCTACAGAATTCAAGGTAACGAGCGGCAGCCGTTTTTGCTTTCTTGTGTCGGTGTGTCTACCTACCGTGTGATAGTGAAGTTGTTTCCCCGACGCGACGTAGCAACTCTGACCTACGAAGAAATTTTGTCTGCTTTAGATGCCTATTTCAAAGAAACAGTGAATGTCGTTGCAAAACGGTATACGTTCTTTCGTACAAAACGTACGGCCAGTCAGACTAATAGGGAGTGGGTTGCAACTTTGCAAGGACTTACTAGGGAGTGTGCATTTGAATGTGACTGTGGACTTCCTTATTCAGATACAATGGTGCGTGATGCAATAGCACAGAACGTTTCTGATGTTCGCATACGGGAACAGATTTTGAAACTCGTTAATCCCTCCCTTCAACAAGTGATAGACATATTGGATAGGCAAGACACACTTGACTTTGCTCAGGACTCATTTGAAACTTCGCCAGCAGTGTGTCACATTAACCGGCCCGCCGGGCCCGCTGCACGGGACGCTAAGCAGCCCTCGCGCCCGTTACCGCAGCGGCAGCCTACCTTGCAAACACGTGCGCCGCGTACGCAAGCAACTGTAGTGAAATCATGCCCGCGGTGTGCCACTAGACATTCGCGTGCAAATTGCCCGTCACGCCAAGCTATTTGCTTTTACTGTCAAAAGAAAGGACATGTTCAAAGTGTTTGCCAGAAAAGGCTTCGATCAGACAATCATAATAATTCCAGGCCCTTTGCTTCGCGCCGGAATCGAACCCAGGACAATCAGGCTCGTGGACCTTCGCCCATGGACATTCATGTAGTTCATTCCAACCCGTCCAGTGACACTTTAGCTAACAGTGACTATGTTCGTCCCACCAAACGTGTGCGTCGACGTCGCCGGAAATCCCGTACAGTCGCCAGTGCTTCTGTACCTGTATCAGTTCAAATTGCACGTGACAGTCGCTCTTGTCGTCAGCAGGACAATAAACTTTTTGTGGACTTAGACTTTGATGGCAAAGTGATACCCTTCCAGCTCGATACCGGAGCTGCAGTTTCATTGCTCAATCACGACACGTACAAACAACTGGGCAAACCGCCATTGCGTGCCGCAAATGTTAAGTTACATAGTTACTCTGGCCAGCATATACCTGTGTTAGGACAGTGCAGCCTTCTTCCCACATACATGGGACAGACAAAACTTGTATCATTTTACGTTCTTCGTTCTACTTCTGCAGTGAACTTGTTTGGTTTAGATTTATTTCAATTGTTTAATATGTCTATAGTAAATCAGGTCCTATTAGTGAATCAGACTGTGCCTTCCGCCAGTGTTTCTAGTCTTTGTGAAGAATTTGCAGACATTTTTGCACCGGGCCTTGGTTGCGCTAAGAACTATGAAGCGCATTTGGAACTGCAAGAAAACGCGCAACCGAAATTTTTCAGAGCGCGCAATGTTCCCCACGCATTGCGTGATGAGGTCGCCAGAACATTAGCCGATTTAGAATCTCAAGGTGTAATTGAACGTGTGCAGGCTTCTCTCTGGGCCTCACCCTTAGTAATTTTGCCAAAACCTTCCGGTACACTGAGACTTTGTGTGGACTTCAAGGCAACAGTGACTCCACAACTTGTGACTGCCACTTTTCCTTTGCCCCGCCCGGAAGATCTTTTTGACAAACTGTGCCCGGGAAAATATTTTTCAAAATTGGACCTAGCAGATGCGTACTTGCAAATACCTGTGGACGAAGAATCCCAGCGCGTCTTAGTGGTTAACACGCATCTTGGCTTGTATCGCTTCAAAAGACTACCGTTCGGGTGTGCATCCGCCCCTGCTTTGTTTCAGCAATATTTACAAACTGTTTGTGCGTCGGTCCCTACTGCTGCGAACTATCTGGACGATATTGTGATCTCAGGAAAGACAGAGGCCGAACATTTGCAAAATCTCCGAACATTATTTCAGGTCTTGCGTCAGAATGGTCTTCGCTTGAGGAAGGACAAATGTGTGTTTTTTGCTCGGGACTTACCCTACCTGGGGCATGTCATAAATGCCCAAGGTATACATCCGAGTCCAGAGCACCTCCGTGCCATACAGGATTTACCGGCACCGCAGACCTTGAAACAGCTACAGAGTGTGTTGGGTAAAATTAATTATTATGCTAAGTTTGTGCGCAATGCTTCTTCCATTTCAGCTCCGCTTCATCGCTTACGCCGTAAAGGTGTTCCGTTCGTCTGGACGACGGAATGCGACCGCGCCTTTCGCCAGTTGAAATCGGCGTTACTTTCAAATACTTGCCTTACGCCATTCGATCCCCGAAAACCCCTTTTGTTGATGGTAGATGCATCGGATTTCGGGATCGGTGCTGTGCTTGCGCACAAAGATGGCTCGCATGATCGCCCTATTGCCTTTGCGTCACAATTGCTCTCATCTGCGCAAAGAAATTATTCACAGATCGAGAAAGAAGCTTTAGCTCTCGTGTTTGGTGTTACAAAGTTTCATGATTTCTTGTATGGTCGTCACTTTACCATCATCACGGACCACAAACCTTTGACATCGCTTTTTCATCCGACCAAGCCTGTACCTCCACGTACAGCGCAGAAATTCATTCGCTGGTCACTTTTTCTCTCGCAGTACCGCTACGATATCTTGTATCGGTCCACTGCTAAGCACGGAAACGCTGATGCGTTGTCCCGTTTGCCTGTTGCTGAGGATAAAGCATTCGATTCTTCCCAACTTGCTTGCATGTTCATTGATTCGGAAACCGATGACGTGGTCGAATCGTTTCCGATTGATTTTCGTCGTGTAGCTACAGCCACAGCTGCTGACCCTGTCCTTGCTACTGTTTTGCGTTTTGTTGCTACGCAATGGCCCTTGTCAAAGTCACGGATCGAGGATCCTTTGGTTCGCCGTTTTTTTGCTCACAAGGAGAGACTTTTTGTACGACGTGGTGTTTTGTTGTTGCGTTCCGATAATGATCAATCCAGAGTCGTGGTCCCACGTTCGTTACAGTCCTCTGTCTTAAAGCTTCTTCACCAAGGACATTGGGGTATAGTGCGTACGAAACAACTTGCTCGTCAGCACTGTACTTGGTTCGGAATCGATGCTGCGATTACGAATATGTGCTCCTCTTGCGTGGCGTGTGCCGAACAGCAATCCGCACCGCCGCGGCAATTCTTTGCATGGCCGAAAGCCACTTCCCCTTGGCAACGCTTGCACATCGATTTTGCTGGTCCATTCTGGAATGCTCGATGGTTGGTTGTGGTCGATGCTTTCAGTAATTTTCCTTTTGTTATCCGGATGTCTTCCACGACGTCTTCTGCCACAATCCAAGCCTTGTCTGCTATCTTTTGCATTGAAGGTCTTCCGCAGACTATTGTTTCCGACAATGGCCCACAATTCATGTCCGCAGAATTTCAGTCCTTCTGCGAGGCCAATGGTATTCAACATCTGACATCCGCGCCGTTTTCGCCTCAGTCAAACGGTGCCGCTGAACGATTGGTCCGGACTTTCAAGTCACAGATGTTGAAATTGAAAGAGTCGCATTCTCGGGAGGACGCTTTGTTGCTCTTTTTGTCTTCGTATCGCTCTCAGCCCCGCGATGGTCGCTCGCCGGCTGAATTGCTCCATGGTCGTTCTCATCGCACCTTGATGTCTTTGCTGCATCCGCCACATCAGGTTCCTGTGCAGCGGCAGACTCCTGCTTTTGCTCCTGGCGACGTTGTCTATTATCGCACCTATCGTGGTTCACGGCGTTGGCTCGCAGGGCGCATTCTTCGCTGCCTCGGCCGCGCGATGTATTTGGTTTTGGGGGCCTCTGGTGAGGTGCGTCGGCATCTCAATCAGCTGCGCCTCTGTCGTCGCCTGGGTTCTGCCGCTCCCCGTCTGTTTTCAGCGACGGAGCCGTCCGGTCAGCGCCTTGGGGACCCATCTACTGGCTCGTCTCATCCCCAGGTGTTACCGACGCTGCCTTCCCTTTTGCCTCATGGCGTCGCGCCGCCGCCGCAGCCGCCGCCGGCGCCGCCCGCAGTGGACGCTTCGCTGCAACCGCCCGGCGCCTCTCAGGGTCACGCGCCGCCGCTCGCTTCCCGTGACCAGCCGTCCTCCGCCATGGACCTCTTGCCCGCTCCGGACCAGATGTCGTCATCGCGCGTCGGATTCCCCGACGCAATGGAGGTCGACCCTTCGGCCCCTCCTGTCTCATTACGAGCGCATACTCCGCATGTTGACGTGCACCCTGGACTAGGTTTTCAGGCGTTTCCTAGCTCCCCTCGGACCGAATGGCCGGGTGCGGGTGGCACAGCCTCGCCTGTTGTTAGGCTCCCCACCTCATCGCGTACGTCGACATGCGGTCCTCCCCACGGCGGGCGGAAGCCTTATCTCACGACCGTTCGCCGATTTGCGGGGGAGGAATGTGGTGTCACCGCTAGACACCACACTTGCTAGGTGGTAAACTTAAATCGGCCGCGGTCCTGTAGTACATGTCGGACCCGCGTGTCGCCACTGTGGGATTGCAAACCTAGCGCCACCACAAGGCAGGTCTCGAGAGACTGAGGAGACCTCGTCCTCAGTTGTACGGACAACATAGCTAGTGATTGGACGTGCTAAGCCTTGCTCTCATTTGCCGAGAGATAGACAGTAGAATAGCCCTCTGCTAAGTTAACTGGCGACCACCTAGCAAGGCGCCATTTGTATCAGTGCCTATAGCTTACTAATATTCAAGAGAGATGTATTCCAAGGACTAATTAAAAGTTAAGTAACAAGCATCTACGTACTTTTCTTCTTATTCATTTATAAGTTCTCATGTTCCAGACTTCACGCCCGTCTGCGTTAGCCTTGCGTGCCCTATCGGCTACAGCATTGTGTCTAGGCTGTATGGTCTAGACACAACACAATGTACCTAAAAGATAACTAAACGTGGGCCCCATATGTTATCTACCTAGCGTTAATTATACAAAAATCACTTTTCTCCATACACTCAATAATACGGGCCTTGCGACTATCCGAATGACTTACAACAACAATCAGTGCTGTTGATCGAGTCTCCGCTGTATGTACAAAATGACTGGCATTTCTGTGCAACCACGCAGAGTAGAGAGAAGCAACGCCCACCACATTCTGTATGTAAGGAAAGATTACGCACTGTGGTACTTATTCAGAAATCGCGTCTGAATAGTGTTCGCTTGTAGAAGATCGTTTTATATCTTATTTAGGAAGGGGAATCTTTTCCCAGAACCTATAAGAATTCGACATCGGCACGATAGTGTCGTGTCGAGAGTGCAGTTTGCTGTCACGCGATACTGCTGCTTCCATTGGTGGGTAGCCACGACTGTCGTGCGAATATGGAATCGATGTGTTCGTATTCAACGCCATGCAGTGTCTCGACAGTTCGCTGCGCATAGCGCTCGAGAGGCGAGACATATTGTCGTTCGGCCGAGTCGGACCGCACAACCGCGACACGTGGAATGAGCCTATTTGCAGCAAGACAAGTATTCACAAATACGGTGCGGCGGCGGCCGGAACTCTGCGGACTGTCAGAGTAGGGGCACCTGTTGTGGTTTCCCTCGATACGCCGACATTGGTCCGCCCCACGACATTACTTGGCCACAGCAGTGGCACCACGTCGTCTTTTGAAAACACTCCCAGTTCGGTGTTTAGCATCACTTATACAGGGTGATTCAAAAAGAATACCACAACTTTAGGAATTTAAAACTCTGCAACGACAAAAGGCAGAGCTAAGCACTATCTGTCGGTGAATTAAGGGAGCTATAAAGTTTCATTTAGTTGTACATTTGTTCGCTTGAGGCGCTGTTGACTAGGCGTCAGCGTCAGTTGATGCTAAGATGGCGACTGCTCAACAGAAAGCTTTTTGTGTTATTGAGTACGGCAGAAGTGAATCGACGACAGTTGTTCAGCGTGCATTTCGAACGAAGTATGGTGTTAAACCTCCTGATAGGTGGTGTATTAAACGTTGGTATAAACAGTTTACAGAGAATGGGTGTTTGTGCAAAGGGAAAAGTTCTGGACGGCCGAGAACGAGTGATGAAAATGTAGCACACATCCAGCAAGCATTTGTTCGCAGCCCAGGAAAATCGACTCGCAGAGCTAGCAGAGAGCTGCAGATTCCACAATCAACTGTATGGAGAGTCCTACGAAAAAGGTTAGTTATGAAACCTTATCGTCTGAAATTGGTTCAACTACCCGAGGCGATGGATCGGCCGCCAGGCAGCCCGTGACAGAGCACTTCATCACTGGCCTCCAAGAAGCCCTGATCTTACCCCCTGCGATTTTTTCTTATGGGGGTATGTTAAGGATATGGTGTTTCGGCCACCTCTCCCAGCCACCATTGATGATTTGAAACGAGAAATAAGAGCAGCTATCCAAACTGTTACGCCTGATATGCTACAGAGAGTGTGGAACGAGTTGGAGTATCGGGTTGATATTGCTCGTTTGTCTGGAGGGGGCCATATTGAACATCTCTGAACTTGTTTTTGAGTGAAAAAAAACCTTTTTAAATACTCTTTGTAATGATGTATAACAGAAGGTTATATTATGTTTCTTTCATTAAATACACATTTTTAAAGTTGTGGTATTCTTTTTTAATCACCCTGTATATTATTTAGAAAGGAGAAACTTTTACCAGAAACTATAAGAATTCGACATCGGCATGATAGTGTCGTGTCGAGACTGCAGTTTGCTGTCACGCGATACTGCTGCTTCCATTGGTCGGTAGCCACGACTGTCGTGCGAATACGGAATCGATGTGTTCGTATTCAACGCCATGCAGTGTCTTCGACAGTTCGCTGCGCATAGCGCTCGAGAGGAGAGACATATTGTCGTTCGGCCGAGTCGGACCGCACAACCGCGACACGTGGAATGAGCCTATTTGCAGCAAGACAAGTATTCACAACACGGTGCGGCGGCGGCCGCAACTCTGCGGACTGTCAGAGTAGGGGCACCTGTTGTGGTTTCCCTCGATACGCCGACATTGGTCCGCCCCACGACATTACTTGGCCACATCAGTGGAACCACGTCGTCTTTTGAAAAGACTCCCAGTTCGCTGTTTAGCATCAGGTATGTGTGTCTGGAGATTCCGAGGAGAATGAATGTTGCCAGACTGGAATCATCGTCATCATCATACGGGCCCACCACCTGGCGTCATGACGTGGGGTCCCACTCAGTACACAGTATGATTTCCTCTGGTTCGCCTAGCTGATAATTTGCAAATCAATCGTTACGTTTCAGAGGTTTCCGTGAAACGCTAGACCAAGTACTGCCCATTCTATCTCACAGACGAGGGTAACGTGAGGAGTGTCCCAGGCATACGTGATAGATCAGCTGCGCACAAATACCCAGATCATGCTACAGTAGTTGGTGGTAACTTTAACCTGCCGAGTATAGGCTGCGACGTGTATGGATTCATTGCAGGGGTGCAGACATACAGTGTTGTGAAGTACTTTTGAAGACTTTTCCGAAAACTGTCTTGAGCAGCTAGTTCGGCAGCCAACACGCAATAGGAGTATCTCGGACCTTGTGGCTACAAACAGGCCGGACCTTACCGATGGCGTCAGTACAGAGACGGGGATTAGTGATGATGACGTCATCATTGCTACTGTGGTTACGAAACTCAGTCAACAGGCAGATTGTAAATCGTCCTCTCGACAAGTACGGAAAAGACCCACCGTGGCTCAATGACGAAATTCGGAAAATGCTGAGCAAGCAAAGGCTGTTGCACTCTCGATTCAAAAGAGGACGCACACATTACAACAGGCAAACATTAGTAGAGATTCGTTCGTCTGTGGAAAGATCTTTGGCTAAAGATCTGGCGGAGAATCCGAAAAAATTCTGGTCCTACATAAAATCGCTAAGCGGGTCTAAGGCTTCCATACAGTCACTCCTTGGACAGTCTGGTTTGGTAGTAGAAGATAGCAAAAGGAAGGCCGCAGTTGTAAATTCAACGTTTAAGAAATCGGTCGCGAAGGAGAATCGGACAAACATACTATCGTTTGACCGTTGCTCACAGTCCCGTAAGTATGGCATAGTCATAAGCATCCCTGGCGTAGAGAAACAGCTGAAAGAGTTGAAAACAAACAAAACAAACAAGTCGCTAGGTCTCGATGGAATGCCAGTTTTACAAAGAGTAGTCTACCTCATTGGTTACTTACTTGGTTCACATTTATCGCGAATCTCTCAAGCAGTGCAAAGTGCCAAGCGACTGGAAAAAAAACGCAGGTGACTCCTGTATACAAGAAGGGTAAAAGAAGGGACACGCAAAATTGCAGACGAACTGAGACCTGATAGTCGAGGGAAGGCAGGGTTCGGTTACGATTGTGGACGAAGCCGTAATCACTTACTGTTGGTTGCCTTTTACAGGTACACACAACTTATTTTAAACTAGTAATTCCAGACTCAACAATAAATAAAATACCACACGTTATTAACGAAGGAATAAACAACTGTGTAAATAATAGTATTTTCAGTGAGCTACAATTTAGCGAATCACCATTAAATACAGATACAACAGATAATGTTTTAAAAACAAGCAACTGTGAACTGGGCAGAAGGCCTTACACGCAAGGAATGGCAATAAATTAAAAGTTTAAAACTCGCTGAAACTTACAAATTACAGGTATTGAAATATTAAAGGCAAGTCACCACAAACACACCAGAAGGCATCAGACGACAGGAATGGCAGTAATAAGAATTTAAAGGCTTACTGCTTAAATACAAATGCCAAATTAGAGTTTTAAGGCAAGTGATCACAATCACGACTGAAGGCTTTACACGCCAAGAATGGCAATAAATTGAGAATTGTTTAAGAAATCGCTGCAATTTACAACTTACAGGTATTGAAATATTAAAGGTAAGTCACCACAAACACAGCAGAAGGCATCAGACGCCAGGAATGGCAGTAATAAGGTTTTAAGGCTTACTGCTTAAATACAAATACCAAATTAGAGTTTTAAGGCAAATGACCTCAAACACTGCTGAATGCCTTACACGGTAGGAACGGCAATAATATAAAAAATTTAGAAGCCTGTTGTAAAACAGAAAATACAATAGCAAAGGATATTTAAAAAAAAAACAAGCAACTGATCACCAAACGGGTGAAATAAGATGATGGTAAACTTTGTAACACAAGGGGCCACAGACGGTGCTCCAGGAATCGACCTCTGAGAAGGTCCGGCAACAAACACTTTCGCGTGCAATGAGATAGGCAGCCAAGAGTTGCATTCACTTTGCAAAATGGAAACTCAGACTAGTTTCAGTCTAACGAATGACTAGTGATGATCTTGCTGAAGCTACCTGACGTTTGATAAACCAAATGCAACGATGGAACAACAGGGCAGCGCCGGAACCGGCGGTCTGCGCTACGTCCCCAGAATACTGTGTTTATAGCGCCCAGAACGAGAAAGGAACCCCTACCACCAGGGTAGAAAGCACTCCACTCGCTGCTCTTCGCCTTGGCGACACTACGATCAGCAACACGAACCAAAGTCACTGGACAATCGCGGGATCTCACAATGTTGGAGGTTTCTCTACTTGGACTGAAATGCACTCATCTTAAGGCTTGCTGAATCCGGTTTACGACTAGATCGTGTACTCTCATGACTACAGCCCTTCCATCTGGCAGTCCATGCGCGCCGCCAGCAGTCCCGGCGTGTTCTGGCACTGCGCGGACCTGGCTCCTCCTGAGTCCCCAACCGAACTGGCCCACTCACACCACCCGGGAAAACAACGACGTCGCCCCAAAGATAGGGCAACAGTTACTACACTCGTGGAAATTGAAATAAGAACACCGTGAATTCATTGTCCCACGAAGGGGAAACTTTATTGACACATTCCTGGGGTCAGATACATCACATGATCACACTGACAGAACCACAGGCACATAGACACAGGCAACAGAGCATGCACAATGTCGGCACTAGTACAGTGTATATCCACCTTTCGCAGCAATGCAGGCTGCTATTCTCCCATGGAGACGATCGTAGAGATGCTGGATGTAGTCCTGTGGAACGGCTTGCCATGCCATTTCCACCTGGCGCCTCAGTTCGACCAGCGTTCGTGCTGGACGTGCAGACCGCGTGAGACGACGCTTCATCCAGTCCCAAACATGCTCAATGGGGGACAGATCCGGAGATCTTGCTGGCCAGGGTAGTTGACTTACACCTTCTAGAGTACGTTGGGTGGCACGGGATACATGCGGACGTGCATTGTCCTGTTGGAACAGCAAGTTCCCTTGCCGGTCTAGGAATGGTAGAACGATGGGTTCGATGACGGTTTGGATGTACCGTGCACTATTCAGTGTCCCCTCGACGATCACCAGTGGTCTACGGCCAGTGTAGGAGATCGCTCCCCACACCATGATGCCGCGTGTTGGCCCTGTGTGCCTCGGTCGTATACGGTCCTGATTGTGGCGCTCACCTGCACGGCGCCAAACACGCATACGACCATCATTGGCACCAAGGCAGAAGCGACTCTCATCGCTGAAGACGACACGTCTCCATTCGTCCCTCCATTCACGCCTGTCGCGACACCACTGGAGGCGGGCTGCACGATGTTGGGGCGTGAGCGGAAGACGGCCTAACGGTGTGCGGGACCGTAGCCCAGCTTCATGGAGACGGTTACGAATGGTCCTCGCCGATACCCCAGGAGCAACAGTGTCCCTAATTTGCTGGGAAGTGGCGGTGCTGTCCCCTACGGCACTGCGTAGGATCCTACGGTCTTGGCGTGCATCCGTGCGTCGCTGCGGTCCGGTCCCAGGTCGACGGGCACGTGCACCTTCCGCCGACCACTGGCGACAACATCGATGTACTGTGGAGACCTCACGCCCCACGTGTTGAGCAATTCGGCGGTACGTCCACCCGGCCTCCCGCATGCCCACTATACGCCCTCGCTCAAAGTCCGTCAACTGCACATACGGTTCACGTCCACGCCGTCGCGGCATGCTACCAGTGTTAAAGACTGCGATGGAGCTCCGTATGCCACGGCAAACTGGCTGACACTGACGGCGGCGGTGCACAAATGCTGCGCAGCTAGCGCCATTCGACGGCCAACACCGCGGTTCCTGGTGTGTCCGCTGTGCCGTGCGTGTGATCATTGCTTGTACAGCCCTCTCGCAGTGTCCGGAGCAAGTATGGTGGGTCTGACACACCGGTGTCAATGTGTTCTTTTTTCCATTTCCAGGAGTGTAGATACCGCTGCTGCGACTAGCGGATGGGGAACGCTTGCAAAAGCGAGTGGTGCCAGTCAACACGAGAAGAAGACAAACGACCACAACCGTGCCAACTAAACGATACCGTCTGGCCTCCAACAGAGGGCGGAAACCTACAAACAGCAGCAACGCGAGCCGCAGCACGGCTCACCAATATCCTTAACATCGGTTTGCTGCAGAATTTCACAGCACATTCTGAGTTCGAATATAATAAATTTCCTAGAGACCGAAAATCTCATGTTCACGAATCAGCATGGCTTCAGAAAGCATCGCTCGTGCTAAACCCAGCATGCTCTTCTCTCAAATGATCTACTGCGAACTATGAAGGGCAACAGGCTGATTCCATATTTCTAGATTTCCGAAAAGAATTCGACACGGTACACCACTGCAGGCCGATAACGAAAGATTGTGCAAACGGAATAGGCTCACAGATACGTTAGTGGCCCGGTGACTTCTTAAATAACAGAACCCAGGTTGTTGTTTTCGACGGCTACTGTTCATCGGAGACAGGTGTAACATCACTAGTTGCACAGGGAAGTGTGACAGGACCGTCACTATTTTCTACATACATTAGTGATCTGGCAGGCAGTGTGCGCGGCGATCTGTGGTTGTTCGCCGATGATGCTGTGGGGTACAGGAAGGTGTCCAAGATAAATGACTGTAGGTTGACACGAGATGACCTAGACAAAATTTCACATTCGTGTGATGAATGGCAGCTGGCTCTTAATGCAGAAATGCAGGATGTCCCAAAAAGAATGACCCGATTTCAAATAGAATTATTTATTAGGAAGAAGGGCTTAACACCAACAAATTGCATTCTAAATTACTCAGAAAAGACAGAAGTTTATAAAAATCCATCATAAATTTTCAGTATGTCCTCCATTGGCTGCACGGACGACATCTAGTCAATAGCCGAATTCATTCCAAACTGGCCGGCCGGGACTTTTGCCTTTACAGAGGCGCCCTGTATCTTCGAACTGTTTATACCACCGTCGAACGTTCTTTGGTGATCGTGGTTTAGCACGAAATCGAATATGAAACGTCCGCTGAACTGCGATCACTGATTGAGTACGACTCAATTCAATAACACAGTATGCCTTCTGCTGCGCGGACGCCATATTGCACACGCCAGGTCAGCGCTCGTAGCGACATCTAGCGGATTTGTTCTGAAACTCTAGACCATGCCGATTACATCTAGTGCTGTTTCAGTTACTTACAAGGGAACCTCCTCATCGCACCCCCCTCAGATTTAGTTATAAATTGACACAGTGGGTAGGCCTTGAAAAACTGAACACAGATCAATCGAGAAAACAGGAAGAAGTTGTGTGGAACTATGAAAAAATAAGCAAAATATACAAACTGAGTAGTCCATGTGCAAGATATGCAGCACCAAGGAGAATGTGAGCTCAGTGGTGCCGTGGTCTGGTGGTTAGCGTGAGCAGCCCCAGAACGAGAGGTCCTTGGTGCGAGTCCTCCCTCGGGTAAAAACTTTACTTACTTTATTCTCGCAAAGTTACGATCTGACCGTTCATTCATTGACGTCTCTGTTCACTGTCATAAGTTTAGTGTCTATGTTTTGCGACCGCACCGCAAAACCGTGCGATTAGTAGACGAAAGGACGTGCCTCTCCAATAGGAACCGAAAACATTTGATCGCAAATTCATAGGTCAACCGATTCCTCCACAGGAAAACACGTCTGAAATATTCTATACGACACTGGTGACGGCATGTGCTTCACATTACAGGAATATGTTGTCGACCCACCTAACTTGCACACTTGGCGAATGGGTAAAAAGTTTCTTCTACCTCGCCCGATTTAGGTTTTCTTGTGGATGTGATAATCACTCCCAAAAAAGTGATGAAAACATAAGAGTTTGTCACATAAACGGCAACAAAGGAATGCAAGTTTCACAGTCGCACAGTTTTCCTTGTGCTCTGTCAAAACATACGCTTTTAACGTTTTCAAGTTTTTCCGTGTGTCGACCGTCAAATCCAGCATGTGTCCAAGCAAATCTGAACATGTCTTGGAATTTTGGAGAGCGAAGTTGATCATGTCTGAGTGCATGAACTTTCATAATTGTCTGAAAATAAAAAATTAAAACTTTTCACTCGAGGGAGGATTGAACCAGTGACTTTCCGCTCCGTAGCTGGTCACAGTAACCACATGACCACGGTGCTTCTCAATGAACAGGTACCTTGATGTGCCTTATCTTGGACACGGACTACTCAGTTTGTATATTTTGCTTGTTTTTTTCATAGTTCCATACAACTTCTTCCTGTTTTCTCGATTGATCTGTGTTCAGTTTTTCATGGCCTATCCCTGTGCCAACTTATAACTAAATCTGAGGGGGGTGCGATGGGGAGGTTCCCTTGTTAGTGACATTTGTCTCAATGTTATTACAAGTTAAAATTGGGTCATTCTTTTTGGGACAACCTGTATTTAAATTAATGAGGATTAATCGGAAAACCAAACCCGTAATGTTCGGATACAGCTTTAGTAGTGCTCTGCTTGAGACAGTCACGTCGTTTAAATAATTGGGCGTAATGTCGAGAAGCGATACGAACTGGAGCTAGCACGTGAGGATTGTGTAGGGAAGGTGAACAGTCCACTTCTGTTTGTTGGGGGAAATTTATGAAACTGTGGTTCATCCGGAAAGGAGACCGCATACAGGACGCTGGTGCGACCTATTCTCGAGTACTGCTCGAGTGTTTGGGATCAGCAACAGGTCGGGTTGAAAGAAGACATCGAAGCAACTCAGAGACGAGCTGCTAGATTTGTTAGCGGTAGGTTCGATACGCGTGCATATATTACGGATATGCTTCGGAAGGAAGACATTCATTTCGAAGAACACTACTGGGGAAGTTTGGAGAACCGGCATTTGAAGCTGACTGCACAACGATACCACTGCCGCCAACATACATTTCGCGTAGGGACCGCGAAGATGCGAGAAATTAGGGCTCACAGGGAGACGTTTTTCCCTCGCTCTGTCTGCTACTGGAACAGGAAAATAAATGACTAGCTGTGGTACAGTGTACCCTCCGCCACGCACCATACGGTGGTCTGTGTAGTTTGTATGTAGATGTAAGCATTATTATAAATATACATAAATGATCTGGCGGACAGGGTGAGCAGCAACCTGCGGTTGTTTGCTGGTGATCTTCATCCACATCTATGTGATTGCCTTTCAATTCACACTTTTAAGTGGCTGGTACAGGGCTCGTCGAACGACCTGTAAGCTACTTCTCTACCGTTTCGCTCTCGAAAAGGGAGTGGGAAAAACGGATATTTAAATCTGTTCTTGAGAGGTCTGACTTCCCTTATTTTATTATGATGATCTTTTCACCTTATCTATGTGGGCGCCAACAAAATACTTTCACACCTCGAAGATGAAAAAGTTACTGATTGAAATTTCATGAGAAGGTCCTGCAGCATCGAAAAACGCCTTTGTTTTAATGATTACCACCCTAATTCACATATTACATTCGTGGCACTCTCTCCCTTATTTACTGATAATACAAAACGAGCTGCCCTTCTTTGAACTTTTTCGATGTCAACCGTTAATTCTATCTGGTAAGGACCCCACACGGCACAGCAGTACTCCAGAAGAGGCAGATAAGCGTAGAATAAGCAGTGTCTTTGGCACACCTGCATATTTTCTGAGTGTTCCGCCAACAAATCGCAGTCTTTGGTTCGCTTTCCCCACAACATTTTCTGTGTCATTGTTTGAATTTAAGTTATTCGTAATTATAATCCCTAAGTACTTAGTTTTAAGTTTACACCCTTCGATTTGTGTGATTTATGGTGTAACTGGAATTTAGCGCATTCTTTTTAGTTCTCACGTCGTTTACTTCAGACTTTTCATGATTTAGGGTCAATTGCCACTTTTTCCACCATACAGATATCTTGTCTAAATCATCTTGCAGTTCGTTTTGATCACCTGATGACTTAACTTGACGGTAAATAACAGCATCATCTGCCAACAATCAAAGAGGACTGCTGAGATTGTCTCCCAAATCGTTTATGTAGGTCAGGAGAATGTAGATGAAGATGAAATGGGAGATACGATACTGCGTGAAGAGTTTGACAGAGCACTGAAAGACCTGAGCCGAAACAAGGCCCCGGGAGTAGACAACATTCCATTAGAACTACTGACGGCCTTGGGAGAGCCAGTCCTGGCGTAACTCTACCATCTGGTGAGCAAGATGTATGAAACAGGCGAAGTACCCTCAGACTTCAAGAAGAATATAATAATTCCAATCCCAAAGAAAGCAGGTGTTGACAGATATGAAAATTACCGAACTATCAGTTTAATAAGTCACAGCTGCAAAATACTAACACGAATTCTTTACAGACGAATGGAAAAACTGATAGAAACCAACCTCGGGGAAGATCAGTTTGGATTACGGAGAAACACTGGAACACGTGAGGCAATAGTGACCTTACGACTTATCTCAGAAGAAAGATTAAGGAAAGGCAAACCTACGTTCCTAGCATTTGTAGACTTAGAGAAAGCTTTTGACAATGTTGACTGGAATACTCTCTTTCAAATTCTAAAGGTGGCAGGGGTAAAATACAGGGAGCGAAAGGCTATTTACAATTTGTACAGAAACCAGATGGCAGTTATAAGAGTCGAGGGACATGAAAGGGGAGCAGTGGTTGGGAAGGGAGTAAGACAGGGTTGTAGCCTCTCCCCGATGTTGTTCAATCTGTATAATGAGCAAGTAGTAAAGGAAATAAAAGAAAAATTCGGAGTAGGTATTAAAATCCATGGAGAAGAAATAAAAACTTTGAGGTTCGCCGATGACATTGTAATTCTGTCAGAGACAGCAAAGGACTTGGAAGAGCAGTTGAATGGAATGGACAGTGTCTTGAAAGGAGGATATAAGATGAACATCAACAAAAGCAAAACGAGGATAATGGAATGTAGTCGAATTAAGTCGGGTGATGCTGAGGGAATTAGATTAGGAAATGAGACACTTAAAGTAGTAAAGTAGTTTTGCTATTTGGGGAGCAAAATAACTGATGATGGTCGAAGTGGAGGGGATATAAAATGTAGACTGGCAATGGCAAGGAAAGCGTTTCTGAAGAAGAGAAATTTGTGAACATCGAGTATAGATTTAAGTGTCAGGGAGTCATTTCTGAAAGTATTTGTATGGAGTGTAGCCATGTATGGAAGTGAAACATGGACGATAAATAGTTTGGACAAGAAGAGAATAGAAGCTTTCGAAATGTGGTGCTACAGAAGGATGCTGAAGATTAGATGGGTAGATCACATAACTAATGAGGAAGTATTGAATAGGATTGGGGAGAAGAGAAGTTTGTGGGACAACTTGACCAGAAGAAGGGATCGGTTGGTAGGACATGTTCTGAGGCATCAAGGGATTACCAATTTAGTATTGGAGGGCAGCGTGGAGGGTAAAAATCGTAGAGGGAGACCAAGAGATGAATACACTAAGCAGATTCAGAAGGATGTAGGTTGCAGTAGGTACTGGGAGATGAAGAAACTTGCACAGGATAGGGTAGCATGGAGAGCTGCATCAAACCAGTCTCAGGACTGAAGACCACAACAACAACAACAGATCAGGAGCAACAGAGGGTCTACAACACTTCCTTGGGGAACGCCAGGTTTTCCTTCTGTTTTACTCGATGACTTTCTTGCTGCGTTCACTCATGTTGCAGTAATAGATTTCTCATTTTTCGTATCTTCTTCATCTTCATTTTGCAAACATGTTTTGAGTATTGCTTTATGATATTGATTACATCCTTGGGATCTCTTCGGTATGGATCTAATGAACAACATGTATATGGTACGTTACCTGGTATAATCTTATGATGGTACTGTATACTTGCGTTTTCAACTTTCCATAATTAAAATGAACGCGTGGTTCATAGAAGCTATAATGGTGTTACTTGATGCAGATCACTAATTATTTCACTTTATTTTTATTCTACCCCTCGCTACACATGTGTCAGTGGTAACAATTTCGTCTGATCTTTAGCCAAAGAATTTTAAAACATATAAATGTGGTTTTTAAAATAATAAGAAAGTGTCAATTTATGTAATTAATTTTATAATTTGAAATAGTGATGACTTGCTTTGAGTTTCTTAAAATGTAAATATCCACTTTTGCTAATACATTAGTTATGAAGTATACATAGATAAAAGCTGACGTAATGCACGAGGATGAACTGTGCAGTAGCTGGAGTTTGGTGGAAGGCGATATGAGTTTTGTATGGACGACTGGGAAAGGGAGCGGGTGAAGTGATTGGAAAGAGGACCCAACATGGTAACGGAAAGGGAAGGAGAAGAGTGGCAAGATTTGCAGCCCTGAGTTGGAAAGGAAAAAGAGAATTTTGTTACAGGGTGAATAGGTTTCTAGATTGATTTGATCAAGTATAGTGAGGTGGACTGCATATAGGTGTAAGATGGCTGGCATAGACTCTGTAGAGTATGAGAATTGTAAACTGGGAATGAAATAATCACATGGTAGGTGTTACGTTTGTTGGAAGTGTAGGTGTGGGAGATCTGAAGGTTCGAGTCCCGGCCGGGGCACACATTGTCATCTGTCGCCATCGATGTATATCAACAACACCTGTCGGCAGCTGAAGATTTCAATAAATTATCATTTAGATCTGAAGGTATTCAATGTGTAGTGGTGATTTTACAAGGCGATACAGCATTTGCATGAGGGAAGGTAAATGGAGGCGGGTAGTGATGTGCATACGGTTTAAATACTTAAAGAATGTTACAGAAATGTTTGGAGCAGAAATTCTGTCAGTCTTCTCATGGAGGAGGATAGCTCAGATCAAGGTTTTGTTGGTGTAGAGGACGATGAAGAGATGCAATGTTTGACGCTTAATAGTCGTAGTCCATTGTGAACTCTCTGTTGTATTGTTTGTAGATGGGATTTTCCGTGGTATTGTAGTGTTTTAGTTAATCGGATAGGATGGTTATAAATGGCGAGATAAAAGTCACAGAGGCTGGAGATGCAGGTGTTCGTTCTACAATTATTGACTGCGTCCTTGAAGAGTTGAACTTGAGAGACATTTCCTTATTAATTCAGTTGTTGATTATAGGTTTGTGTAGACCACAAATATATTTTTAATGTACCGACACTTTTAGACAACAGGTCTTCTTCAAGAGTCGCTATATAGATTGAGACAAAATTTTTCACCAACTTTGTCGGTACAACCCACCATCACGTTGATGCAAATTGGTTAAGACAGAACTGCATGCATCACTAAAATTTGTAGAGGGTGGGGTGTAGGCCTAAGAGGCGGTGGCGTCGACATACTGGAGTAGATGGACAAGAGGAAGGAGTTTAGACATAGGGTATCAGAAGTTTGGATTCGTTGGGCAATTCATACTCCATGCTGTATCTTGGGCAAATATTAATATAGACTTTACGACAAAAAAAGACGCACCGCGGAGGAATTATTCCAATGAGGCAGAAATCGGTAAATGTGATGTACAGACAAACAAATGATTGTAATTTCAGAAAAAAATGGATTATTTATTCAAGAGAAAGAGCTTCACAAATTGAGTAATTCAATAACTTGATGGTGTACCTGTGGTCCTTATGAAAGCGGTTATTCTGTTTGGTACTGATTAACAGAGTTGTTGGATGTCCTCCTGAGGAGTATCGTGCCAAATTCTGTCCAGATCGTCAAAATCCGGAGACGGTTGGAGGACCCTACACCTAATGCTGCAAACGTTATCAATTGGGGAGACATCCGGCGACCTTGCTGGCCGAGGAAGGGATTGGAGAGCACGAAGACGAGCAGTAGAAACTTTCGCCTTGTGTGGGCGGGCGTTACCTTGCGGAAATGTAAGCCGAGCATGAGTTGCCATGAAGGGTAAGGAAAAGGGGACTAGAATATCGTCGATGCTGCACTATTCTCTAAGGGAGCCACGGATGACAACTGAAGGGGTGCTGCTATGGAAAGAAATGCCACCCCAGACCATCCCCCCTGGTTATTGGGCCGTATGGCTGGCGACGCTCAGGTTGGTATCCCACTGCTGTCCAGGGCGTCTCCAGACACATCGTCGCTGGCCGTCGGGGCTCAGCTCGAAGCGGGAAATTTACTTCAGTCAGCGCGAGTACAGGTCGTAAACGAGGCTTGAAACGCCCTGGATAGCTGTGGTATACCAGCCTCACTGTTGACCACCATTCGGCTCGACAACCAGGAGTGATGGTTGTTGTTGTTGTTGTTGTGGTCTTCAGTCCTGAGACTGGTTTGATGCAGCTCTCCATGCTACTCTATCCTGTGTAACCTCCCCGGTGAATTTTGAAAGACAATATTTAAATGTTAATGGGAATAGAACCAAGTGTAACTTCCACGCAAAAATGAAAGGAAAATATTTTAAATGAGAATTGACATCGTGCTAAGTCTAACCTCCCCGTGATTATTTTTAAATGATATGAATTGAATAAAAAATGCAATTAGAGCCAAATGGTAGCTTCCAACAGTAATAAAACTCAATGATAACAAAAATGTGAAAAAAATGTAAATTGTTCGCGAAAGCAAAAACATACGTAGACAACAATATTGCTGCAGTGTCCAACGAAATTAATACCATCAAACAGTTGAACACAGAATTACGTGATGAAATTTCCAATCTTAAATCAAAAACAGATACACACACAGCAGATATTCAAACAGTGACCGACAAACTCGAACAATTAGAACTAACACAGGATTCCGATGTCGTCAAAGCTGACGTTAAAAAACTGAACGAAACTACACGTAAATTGCAAAAACAGATTAATGCCTCTGACACTAAAACCGATGATCAGGTAAAAATACTGACTGAAAAATATGATGAATTGGCCAGTCGTATTGATGTTATCGAAAGTACTAATGACAATAAATCAGATGATACTGCACCGATTTCGTTTAACCAAACACCTGAATTCCAAAATTTACAGCACACAATTAATGAGATAGACTCATCTAATAACACATTGCGTAGAAAATTGTCAAGTTTACAGCAAGAAGTAACACAGATGAAAAATATTTCAGTTAATAATACATCACAGCAGACGCCACTTTGTGAACATTTGTCAGACTCACGCAGCGCGTATAATTTGGGTAATCTACAGAGAGTACGGGACTTAGATTCCGAACAGACACAGACAAATAGATTCTCTTACAATACTGAACCTGTTCCGTCATACAGAGACGATAATTTCGATTACAAACATTTTCTGTCAGTGAGAAAATTTAAAGTGTTTAAAAATGACAGAACACAGATTCACCCACTGGATTGGATACAACAGTTTAGCTTTGCTTTTCCACCGACTTGGCCCGTAACGCACAAACTTGAATTTATTTGCAGTCTTTTGCAAGGCGAACCGGCAACTCGTATGAGACCGATCGCGAGACAATGCTACTCGGTAGAAGAATTTCAGAATGCTTTTCTGTCGGCGTACTGGTCGAAGACGACACAGCGCAGAATTAAAGATCAACTAATTAGTTTGCCAAATTATGAGAACTCCAATTTTCCCAGTGTGACGCAATTTTTTGAGCATATGGTCCAACAAAACCAGTACTTAAGTGAACCATACAGTGAATCTGCACTCACTCAATTATGTATTTCTAAATTACCACGGTCATTAAGAGTGTCACTTTTAACGGGTCAGCAGAAAGAAAATATTTCGGCATTCAGGGATCTGCTGCAGCTTTTAGAAGTGCAGCAATCAGATTATTCCTTCGTAAACAAAAATTTTCATATAACAACCAAGGCCAACAAACTTACAGTAATTACGATCAACCACGTAATTTCAATAGTAAAAGTAACAGACACTTTAGGAATGACAACCGCCAAAACTTTAATAACAGACAAAATTCCAATTATCAACATCGTCAAAATTTTCAGCAACAGGAACCACATTTTTGTAACAATAGACGTTTTCCACCACAACAGCATGAAAACCAGTCGGTTAGCATACCTATCCAACAATGTAATGCACAAGGTCAGCCAAGCTTTAATGTCTCGCCGCGTGCACGTATAGTCCCTGATACAACAAATAGTAACGCACGGCAGCAAAGAAACAACTACGTACAGAAAACACAGTATTTCAATTCCTATCGCAATGCACCGTATAGGAATGACTATCACGACAGACGTAAAAATAATGAGCACAATTTTCAGCGTACATACACTCCTGGAAATGGAAAAAAGAACACATTGACACCGGTGTGTCAGACCCACCATACTTGCTCCGGACACTGCGAGAGGGCTGTACAAGCAATGATCACACGCACGGCACAGCGGACACACCAGGAACCGCGGTGTTGGCCGTCGAATGGCGCTAGCTGCGCAGCATTTGTGCACCGCCGCCGTCAGTGTCAGCCAGTTTGCCGTGGCATACGGAGCTCCATCGCAGTCTTTAACACTGGTAGCATGCCGCGACAGCGTGGACGTGAACCGTATGTGCAGTTGACGGACTTTGAGCGAGGGCGTATAGTGGGCATGCGGGAGGCCGGGTGGACGTACCGCCGAATTGCTCAACACGTGGGGCGTGAGGTCTCCACAGTACATCGATGTTGTCGCCAGTGGTCGGCGGAAGGTGCACGTGCCCGTCGACCTGGGACCGGACCGCAGCGACGCACGGATGCACGCCAAGACCGTAGGATCCTACGCAGTGCCGTAGGGGACCGCACCGCCACTTCCCAGCAAATTAGGGACACTGTTGCTCCTGGGGTATCGGCGAGGACCATTCGCAACCGTCTCCATGAAGCTGGGCTACGGTCCCGCACACCGTTAGGCCGTCTTCCGCTCACGCCCCAACATCGTGCAGCCCGCCTCCAGTGGTGTCGCGACAGGCGTGAATGGAGGGACGAATGGAGACGTGTCGTCTTCAGCGATGAGAGTCGCTTCTGCTTTGGTGCCAATGATGGTCGTATGCGTGTTTGGCGCCGTGCAGGTGAGCGCCACAATCAGGACTGCATACGACCGAGGCACACAGGGCCAACACCCGGCATCATGGTGTGGGGAGCGATCTCCTACACTGGCCGTACACCACTGGTGATCGTCGAGGGGACACTGAATAGTGCACGGTACATCCAAACCGTCATCGAACCCATCGTTCTACCATTCCTAGACCGGCAAGGGAACTTGCTGTTCCAACAGGACAATGCACGTCCGCATGTATCCCGTGCCACCCAACGTGCTCTAGAAGGTGTAAGTCAACTACCCTCGCCAGCAAGATCTCCGGATCTGTCCCCCATTGAGCATGTTTGGGACTGGATGAAGCGTCGTCTCACGCGGTCTGCACGTCCAGCACGAACGCTGGTCCAACTGAGGCGCCAGGTGGAAATGGCATGGCAAGCCGTTCCACAGGACTACATCCAGCATCTCTACGATCGTCTCCATGGGAGAATAGCAGCCTGCATTGCTGCGAAAAGTGGATATACACTGTACTAGTGCCGACATTGTGCATGCTCTGTTGCCTGTGTCTATGTGCCTGTGGTTCTGTCAGTGTGATCATGTGATGTATCTGACCCCAGGAATGTGTCAATAAAGTTTCCCCTTCCTGGGACAATGAATTCACGGTGTTCTTATTTCAATTTCCAGGAGTGTATAATAACAGTCGGTCTTACCAACAGCAAAATCATCCGCAAGAATATATTCTCATGAATGAACCCGACAGTAGGTATCATCCAGAGCGTAATACGTCTGGAAGAAGTAATAGAACAGTTCAAATAGTCGAAATGCCACAACATCCTCCTGAAAATAATAACACGTCAGATAGAATCTGACTAGATACTGTACAGGTCGCATCTTTCAATAACACAAGCACTACTTTAGACACGCAGAATGTTGTTCACGAAAATGTAATTACTTTTGACGATATCAGAGACACTCTTTTACAGGAAAGACCAGTTGTTCAGAAAACTATTTCACATCCTGTCATCGAAATTAAAATAGGTTCATCGAAATTTTCAGCAGTAATCGATTCCGGATCACCTATGTCAGTAATAAATGAAGAAACTTTCAACGAGTGTAACAAAGAGAATACCTATCCTACATTACCTTTAGGCAAAACGAAAGTAAAAGGAGCAGTATCGAGCAAAGGTGCAGACGTTAAATTACAGACGCATTTATCATTTTGTATTCCAGGTCATACTTTTCACTCAAATTTTTGGATTGTTCCTTTATTGACAACAGACGTTATTTTAGGTACGAATTTTCTGGTACAACACGACGCAGTTATTGATTTTCAAAATTCCTATTTAATGCTAAAGGATGAAAATGTACAATTGGCTTTAGAATTTCAGCACTCACTATCTGCGGAAGAACAAACAATTAATCGCACAGAGGTCATTTCCGTATCACGTAACATAGACTGTAGTTCCACATTGTTCACAGATACGTACGTACACAACTATAATACTCCAGACGAAGCTGACTACGACGTAATGCAGATGATTTCTGATAAAGTTAAATAAAGCAGTGGAAATACAGATGACGAACGCACGCAACTACACAAAATTCTTTTACAGCAAGCTCCAGTTTTCGACAACATTCCTGGTACTATGTCCGGTTTTATGTATGAATTTCAAGTCAAACAGCACGACACATTTAAAGCAAAGCATTATCCCATTCCATATATCTACAGAGAACAAGTTAAAAAAGAATTGCAGGATATGCTTGACCAAGGAATTATTGAACCGGCACTTAGTCCGTACATAAACCCGCTACATATTGTTAAGAAAAAGGATGGCTCACTTCGCCTCGTACTTGATTCGCGTCACATTAATGACATCATTATTAATGAAACAGATCGATCACAGACACTAGAAGAGCTACTACAGAAATATCACGGTACTGCTATTTATTCTACATTAGATTTGAAATCGGGATTTTGGCAAATTCAGCTTCATCCGAATTGCAGAAAGTACACAGCATTTCTCTGTTTTGGTGACTGTTATCAATTTTGCAAATTACCATTCGGAATAACTATTTCTTCTGCAGCCTTTATTCGCGGTTTGAACACAATACTTCCGACAGAACTTAAGGACAGAATTACGACGTACGTAGATGACATTCTTATTGCAGAAGCTAACTGGACTGAACACAATCTGATTCTAGAACAACTGTTGCAAACTTTTCATGCTCACGGACTTACAGTTAATCTTAGTAAATCTCACTTTCGCAAAACTTCTATAAAATTTCTTGGACACGTAATTTCAGCAGAAGGCATTGCGCCTGACTCGGAAAAACTTCAAGCTCTACGTGACATTACTGTTCTTACAACGAAAAAACAACTACGCAATTTTTTGGGCTTAATTAACTTTTTTCGTAAATTTATTCATCACTCTGCTTTAGACACACGTAGATTATGTCAATTGACAGGTAAAAACGCTATTTGGTCTTGGGATAAGCAAGCACATTCTGAATTCATGAATCTGAAACATGCTTTGTTGAATGCACCACTTTTATCACACCCAGATCTTACCAGAAATTTTTCCATTGCCACCGACAGCTCTAACACCGCTTTAGGCGTACACATTTTTCAGGAAATTGAAGAAGATGGCTCTACAGTAATTAAAAACATCGCATTTGCAAGTCGCATTCTGTCACCTGCAGGACGAAATTATTCCGTTACGGAATTGGAAACATTATGTGTTGTTTGGGCTTTTACGAGATTTCGGCACTTTCTTTATGGCCGTTTACACAGACCATAAAGATATACAATTCTTACTTTCGGCTAAATTCACTCACGACAGATTAAGCAGATGGAAGCTTTATTTACAGGAATTTAATTTCACAATTGTTCACATTCCCGGTACACAAAATGTTATAGCAGACGCACTATCTCGTTCTCCCAGCAACAATCAGCAAGACGTCGCAACCAACTTCTGCAAAGCAAATTTCAGCGTCATGTACATTCAGCAAGTTGAATTTGAAAATTTTATTTCATCGTCATTACAGGACATAGCAAAAGAGCAAAATAAAGACAACGTGTGGAAAGAAATTAAACACCCTTGGCAAGATAAGAATAATGTTACGATTAGAAACCACTACACTGTACGCAATGACATTCTGTTTCGCCGCTCTCATCCTGACAGCAGCAATTGGTTATTATGCATTCCTGACGAACTGGTTAACAAATTAATCTGGTATACTCATTTAAGTTACGCACATTACGGAGCCAGAAAATGTTTTCTTATACTGAGACAGAACTGTTATTTTACCAACATGGAGAAACGTATACGAGTTTTAGCGTCAGGTAAAATTTGCCAGAAAGCTAAGTCAGACACAACTTCACATATTCCTCCATTATATCCCATTGTACCTGTTAAATTAAGACACATGGCCGCAGTAGACATTTTTGATCCAATTCCGAGAACTAATAGAGGTTTCTGCTACATCTTTGTCGCTGTTGAACTCACATCAAAATTTGTTACTTTCACTCCGTTACGCAAAGCTACTGCTAAAACTGTTTCGAAAGCATTTGTAAAACATTTTCTATTTCATGTAGGGCATGTGATGAGAGTAATTTCCGATAGTGGATCACAATTTCGTTCTGCTATATGGACACGCATGTTACGAGCTAGAAACATTTCTCCGATCTATATATCCAAGTACCATGCTTCTTCGAACCCCTGTGAACGATTAATGAAAGAAATTGGTAAACTGTGTAGAATATACTGCCACAAAAGACATATTGATTGGGACACACACATATTCTCATTCCAAGATGTAATTAATTCCATTCCAAATGAATCCACTATGCTATCTCCGTCTGTTATACTGAAAAACGTTGAACCACCTAACAAAATTACAGAATTAGTAAATTTTCCTACATCTCGTCGATTACGACACCACGAAATAATTGACATTGCACTGAACAACATCAAACGTGCCGCAGAGCGCCGGAAAAGACAGCAAAAACAGGTTTGTACACGCCGAGACTTTCACATTGGACAGAAGATATTAGTACGTACACACTATTTATCCAGCAGAATAAATGGTAGGTGCAGTAAATTTGAACTTCTATACGCAGGTCCATATCGGATTCGCAGCATTCCTCACCCCAATGTTGTACACGTCGAAACTCTGAGAAGCAAAAAAAGTAAAGGCAACCACCATGTCTCTAACATTAAACCCTTTATTGAGTGAAGACACTTTATGATTTAACATGCTATGATGCCATTTACACATTTTATGACTATTTCTGCAATTATATTCACATGACTACCTACTGATGATTATCGTATTTTTTCTTGGCAAGTGCCCGGCAAGGTAAGGTTAGCAGGTCGCTCTTCTTGTCGTTACACATCAGACCGTGCATATTTTTCCAGATGAACTTACACATTTTATGACCACTTATGCAATTATATTTATATGACTACTTACTGATAATTATCGTATTTTTTCTTGGCAAGTGCCCGGTAAGGTAAGGTTAGCAGGTCGCTCTTCTTGTCGTTACACATCAGACCGTGCACATTTTTCCAGATGAACTTACACATTTTATGACCACTTATGCAATTATATTCACATGACTACTTATTGATGATTATCGCATTTTTTCTTGGCAAGTTGTCATCATTTTTTTATGTATGTACGATTGTTTCATGTTTGTTGGTATGCACTATGAAATGGTCAAGATATAGCAAACACCAGTTGACTTTGACATTTTTTGCCCTATGATATCTCAACATCGTGACTGTTTTACATTTTTTTTTTTTTGCTGCTGCATTGTGATATTCTGTGTACATTTATGCCTTTGAACACTGTCTATGCTTTTGACATATTACGTTTTCTGTCATGTTATGCTGTATGCTTAATTATGTTACCATAAACCAGTCATTATTTAGTGAGTATATGATGTAAATGCAAGACATTAATCTTTGTTCATCATTTTCAGAAAGAAATAACGTGTAAAGGAAATAAATTAAACAGAAATGGGAATTTCACCTACGGAATAGACGAAAGAAGATACAAAAACCTTATGAGGAAGAGTAAATGGATCAGAATTAACAAGCATTAACAAGAATATACTATACACATCGTAGAATAGCAGTCTTAACTAATTTTTTCTTTCAGAATACGAAGCGATTGATGCAGGCTGTCAGAAAGAACTACACATCTTAGTTTTAGTGATGGAATATGCTAGAGATAAGGAATAGTTGTGTAATGAGTAATGAAGTGACTTTTTTGCAGATGATAATGAATGCTGATGAATAATGATGAAGAATATGCTACTATGAATAATGAAGTTTTTCTTTACAGGTGATGATAATAATGGAGTTATGATAATATGGATAATGAAGTGATGGATAATGAAGTTTTTTTCTTTACAGATGAGGATGATGTTGAAGTTTATGTATTTATGCTATGTAGTTATTTAAGTATGTGTTGTAGTTTGTTTTGACAGTATGTTTTATATCGTATGGTATGATGACTGAAGGTTTTGGAAAGGACAGCTAGAGAACAAATATTTTTATATACATTTCACTACCTGTTAATTCGAAGTTCACTACCTTTCAGCATAAAATGCGTTTCTTCTTTCAGCTTAATAATCCATTTTTCTTATATACACTCCTGGAAATTGAAATAAGAACACCGTGAATTCATTGTCCCAGGAAGGGGAAACTTTATTGACACATTCCTGGGGTCAGATACATCACATGATCACACTGACAGAACTACAGGCACATAGACACAGGCAACAGAGCATGCACAATGTCGGCACTAGTACAGTGTATATCCACCTTTCGCAGCAATGCAGGCTGCTATTCTCCCATGGAGACGATCGTAGAGATGCTGGATGTAGTCCTGTGGAACGGCTTGCCATGCCATTTCCACCTGGCGCCTCAGTTGGACCAGCGTTCGTGCTGGACGTGCAGACCGCGTGAGACGACGCTTCATCCAGTCCCAAACATGCTCAATGGGGGACAGATCCGGAGATCTTGCTGGCCAGGGTAGTTGACTTACCCCTTCTAGAGCACGTTGGGTGGCACGGGATACATGCGGACGTGCATTGTCCTGTTGGAACAGCAAGTTCCCTTGCCGGTCTAGGGATGGTAGAACGATGGGTTCGATGACGGTTTGGATGTACCGTGCACTATTCAGTGTCCCCTCGACGATCACCAGTGGTGTACGGCCAGTGTAGGAGATCGCTCCCCACACCATGATGCCGGGTGTTGGCCCTGTGTGCCTCGGTCGTATGCAGTCCTGATTTTGGCGCTCACCTGCACGGCGCCAAACACGCATACGACCATCATTGGCACCAAGGCAGAAGCGACTCTCATCGCTGAAGACGACACGTCTCCATTCGTCCCTCCATTCACGCCTGTCGCGACACCACTGGAGGCGGGCTGCACGATGTTGGGGCATGAGCGGAAGACGGCCTAACGGTGTGCGGGACCGTAGCCCAGCTTCATGGAGACGGTTGCGAATGGTCCTCGCCGATACCCCAGGAGCAACAGTGTCCCTAATTTGCTGGGAAGCGGCGGTGCGGTCCCCTACGGCACCGCGTAGGATCCTACGGTCTTGGCGTGCATCCGTGCGTCGCTGCGGTCCGGTCCCAGGTCGACGGGCACGTTCACCTTCCGCCGACCACTGGCGACAACATCGATGTACTGTGGAGACCTCACGCCGCACGTGTTGAGCAATTCGGCGGTACGTCCACCTGGCTTCCCGCATGCCCACTATACGCCCTCGCTCAAAGTCCGTCAACTGCACATACGGTTCACGTCCACGCTGTCGCGGCATGCTACCAGTGTTAAGGACTGCGATGGAGCTCCGTATGCCACGGCAAACTGGCTGACACTGACGGCGGCGGTGCACAAATGCTGCGCAGCTAGCGCCATTCGACGGCCAACACCGCGGTTCCTGGTGTGTCCGCTGTGCCGTGCGTGTGATCATTGCTTGTACAGCCCTCTCGCAGTGTCCGGAGCAAGTATGGTGGTTCTGACACACCGGTGTCAATGTGTTCTTTTTTCCATTTCCAGGAGTGTATTTTTGCAGGAGAAATTATTTATGAAATTAATGTGCTATAAGCAGTTGTTCATTAAATCTATGTCATTTATGAATGTGATTACATATACTCTACTTGTTTCATAACGTTGCTACAGCTGACTCATGACAAATGACGTTACACATTTTCATTTACAGGAACAACCCAGAAGCAATTTCTTTTTTTTTCTTTTTCTTGCTTTCCCCTATAATTACCCAAAGCAATGTAATGCTAACAAAAAAAATGTATTACCAGTCCCAAATGATGCTACCCGTTTAAGAGAGTTCTTAATAATACTGATCAGCTCTGAATAGTATGTCAATTGAATACATAGATACTATGCGCATAATTTCAGTGAATAATACTTTTATTCTACTGTTCTCTGTAAAATGTTCTCTGTAAAGCGAATGACTTCTGATGATTTGCAAATAGGCAATCAATTTAAATGTTGTCTGTAAAACGAATGACTTCTGATGATTTGTAATTAAGCAATCAATTTCAATGTTATCTGTAAAACGAATGACTTCTGATGATTTGTAATTAAGCAACGAATTTCAATGTTATCTGTAAAACGAATGACTTCTGATGATTTGTAATTAGGCAACGAAATTCAATGTAAAACGAATGACTTCTGATGATTTGTAATTAAGCAATCAATTTCAATGTTATCTGTAAAACGAATGACTTCTGATGATTTGTAATTAAGCAACGAATTTCAATGTTATCTGTAAAACGAATGACTTCTGATGATTTGTAATTAGGCAACGAATTTCAATGTAAAACGAATGACTTCTGATGATTTATAATTAAGCAACGAATTTCAATGTTATCTGTAAAACGAATGATTTCTATGATTTATAATTAGGCAATGAGTGCCAATGTTGTCAGTAAAACGCCAAGCAATGAACATTATTCTGTAATACTAAATACATGGTACAGAAATGTTCAATAACCGGGCAATGAATGCCGCAAACTACTAACGTAATTTTCAGTGAAGACTAGTATGTGACTTAATGTCCTTCACCTTCTGGCCTAACTACCCTGAATTACTGCAATATCCATTTGTCCTGTATATCCTCATGATCATGGAGCACTATATTTGGTTTTTGCACTAATTCCACGTTGGTGTGCCTTGTAAGAGCGTGGTGTTGACACGACATGCTGTCCACCACCATGAGCGATGGAAACGTTATTATGGTCCCACTGTTTGGTGTACCTGATGTACTGTCAAAATGATAACATGGAATATTACTACGACATTTCAGTGTCTTGGCTACGCTGATAAACACTTCTGGGAAAAGAACTTCAGATTGTCTCACTTGATGTTGTACTTCTGTGGAAAGATATGGACTTTCAGTGCAGCTGCGTGCAACCTAAGTGCTACAACCATGACGCAATCCTTCCTATTCCTTTCCTAATTCTTGTAAAATGAAAAAGTCATATACAGTGCGTGTGCATTTCCTTTCATTTGTTAATCAGTCGTCCTGAAATTACTAAAGACTTCTATAATGCATGTGGACTTTATTACACTCCTTGATTTGTTTGTTTGTTGTAGAAAAATACTAGAGAGTATTACAGTGTGTGCACTTTTGCCATTTGTTAATATGTTTTGTAATTAACTTCAGTGAGTGTACACTTCATGCCATTTGTACTCATTACATATACATTTGTGATTTCCTGATATGTTCACTACTTCAGTGCGTGTGCACTTTCGTCTTTTGTCAATATGATTTGTACTCATTAGGTTTATTTGTCGTAAAAATATTAGAGAGTTTTACAGTGCATGTGCACTTTATGTCATTTGTACTCATTACGTATACATTTTGATTTGCTGATATGTTCTGAACTGCAGTGCATGTGCACTTATGTCACTTGTCAACATGATTTTTTTGTTGTGAAGATGCTAAAGAGTTTTTCAGTGTGTGCACTTATGTCATATGTTCTGTACTCATTGTCATTGTCTGAAATGTTTTGTACTTGGTGCATGTGCACCACATTTAATTCATGTTCTACATCTGAATATTCTGTGAATTGTAAAAGTTAATTAGTTACAAAAAATTTGTTGCTCATGGCAAGTCCAAATGACTCACCATCGCTGCCAAATTTTTGCCCCCCCCCAGTGGAGGGTTATGAAACGCGTATGTACTCGGTAGCAGCGATGGCGAGGCATGACAGAATCTCTGACCAGAGAGTTATTTATCGTTGCTAGTCTGCGCTTGACCGCGCGACAGTTCTGTTGTTGTACGTAGCGAGTCGGGAGAGCATGTAGCAGCGCGCGAGAGACAGTCGCAGTTGTGTGTGAGGAGTCGGCGGGCGTCGACATGGGGCTCTGGCCAAGGTTCAGGACGAGGTGTATTTTTAAATAAGGTAATGAAGCAGCATTGCGCTCATCTGATAATGCAATGTATCTTAACAGTAATTAATTTGTTCAAGAATCGCCCCAATAATAATTTTGTTCTGAAAGCAATTTTTTAAGAAAATAATCATTACAATTGAAACAATACTTCCTATGCTTTTCCTGCCAGAATCAATTTATCAGATTTGCACAGGGCCTAAGGTCAGCGCAGATGACCTTATAAAATTTATCAGGTTGATCATAACGTTAATTTTGTGGGGACTTAGCATTTTTGCACATTTTTGTTATCATTGAGTTTTGTTACTGTGGGAAGATGACATTTGGCTCCTATTTGCATTTTCATTCAATTCGTATTATTTAAAAATAATTCCGGGGAGGTTACACTTAGCACGATGTCCATTCACATTTAAAATATTTGCTTTTTCATTTTTGCGGGGAGGTTACACTGTTCCCTAATAACGCTTCAGTCCAGTCACCAGCTGATCTGATATTCCGTACGCTCGTATTTTGTTCATTACGCGGCAGTGCGAAACTGTCAGTACAACGAAAAACCGGTCCAAAGTTGCAAATTTTACTTCTTTGTTCGCTCCTGACTAGTTTCGGGCGGAGACCCAGTTTCGCATCATCGTAAAATAGCCAGAAATGGTATTTCTGAAGATGAAAAAAACATGTCAAAGATGTGCAACGAACAGTTAGAGCGCATACAGACAACGGCCAAAATACTAAACGTCTTTTTCCAAACTTGTTTTACAGTGAAGATCGCACTGCATTTTCTCCTTTAAATCTTCGCACGGACTTCAAAATGGCTGTATGCGCTGTAACCGTTTGTATCACATTTTTGACATGGTTTTCACATCTTCGGAAATACCATGTTTGAATATGTTACCGTGATTTGAAAATGGGTCTCGTCCCGAAACTAGTCATTGAGTGAATAAAATAGTAAAATTCGCAACTTAGGACTGGTTTTTCGTTGTACTGTTTAACAGAAGTTGCCGACCCACGGCTATTCTAGCACGCTGGAAGCTCGTAAAAAATGCGAAACTATATGGAATGCCTTACGGAAGCCAAGGAACACGGCATCTAATGCTTTCTGGGTCTCACAGACAAACACAGCGAGCTAGTTTTCACACGATCGTTGCTTTCGGAACCCATGAGGAGATCTGCGGTCTCCAGAAACGTCACAATAAGCGAGCATAAATCACGATCAAAAATCCTCCAACAAACCGACCTCAGAGATAAAAGCCCATAGTTTTGTGCATCTCTTCCACGACCCTTCTTGGAAACGTGAATAATCCGAGCTTGTTTTCAATGATCAGAAACGCTTCGCTCCTCCAGAGAACTACGGCACACAGCTGCTGGAAGAGAAGCGTACCGCATGTAGAGTCGAACTGGTATCCCGCCAGGTACTGTGGCCTCTCCTCTGTTGAGTGATTTCCGTTGGTTTGCTATCGCGAGGTCAGCTATTTCGATATCAGCCATTTGACGTTTTAAAGGAGGAAATGCAGTGTCACCTTACTCTGCGAAATAATTTTGCAAAAAGACGTTTAGTATTCGGCCATTTCTGTGTCGTCCTATGTTTCAGTGCCATTATGGTCACAGTGTGTGAACAGATAGTTTCGATCCGATTAGTGATTTAACGTAAGAGCAGAACATCTTAGGATTTTCTGTCAAGCTGGCAGATACAGTGTTATTTTCGTATTCGTAGAACGCTTCATGCGTAGCGCTCCTTACGCTGATGATGGCGTCGTTTAAGTTTTGTTTGTGAGGCTTTGGCTACGTTTAAATATGCAGTGAAGCTCTCTTTGCTTCCGTAGCAGTTTCCTAACACGGTCGTTGAACAACGGAAGGTCTTTTCCGTCCCTCACAATTTTGCTGGGAATATACTCGTCTAAAGCGTATTGTACGATGCTCTTGAACTTTGTTCGTTGGTGCTCAACATTGTCTGTGCTGGAAATGAAATTTTCGTGATGACCTGTCAGGCAGTCTGAAATCTGCCTTGTTTGTCGCTGTAGCCAATCAGCAAAATCATCCTGCCTTTCTTTGTATTGTAATTTAGAGCCCGCATTCAGCAAAGCCGTACTGGCCTTATCATCACTGATTCCCTGTTCTACACCGATTCGAAAAGATCGGGTCTGTTTGTCAGGAGCAGCTTTAAGATCTTATCTTCATGAGTCGGTTCTTCGATTACTGCTCAAGATAATTTTTGGATAAGGCACTTAAAGCAATGTCACAAGGGTCTCATTTCCTGCCAAATGTCCTAATTACTTGAGTTTCCCAGTCTATAACTGGTAAGTTAAAATATACAAGTAAAACTATAACACGACCAGGAAATTTACGTGAAATATTCAAGTTTCTCCTCAACTGTTCCGCCACTACTGCTGCTCACGCAAGGGGTATACAAAAACACCCGAAGACCATGTTTGATCCACATTTACCACTTACCTCCACCCAAATTATTTCGCATTCTGAATCTGTACAAATCTCTCTCGTATTTTTTATTGCTATAAGCTCTCCTCCACCACCACTGTTTACCCCATCTTTCCGATAAACATTCCAGTCGGAGATTAGAATTTCACTGCTGTAAACCTCTAGTTTTTGCGAACTAAAAATGGTTCAAATGGTTCTGAGCACTATGGGACTTAACATCTGTGGTCATCAGTCCCCTAGAACTTAGAACAACTTAAACCTAACTAACCTAAGGACATCATACGCATCCATGCGCGAGGCAGGAGTCGAACCTGCGACCGTAGCGGTCACGCGGTTCCAAACTGAAGCGCCTAGAACCGCACGGCCACACCGGCCGGCTTTTGCGAACTGTCCCTAATACAGTGCAGGCGTTGTTACCGTTCGTAAGCGAGACTAGTTCAGGAACCTCTTCGTAGACGCTCCTGCTGTTAACTAATACGATGTTAACGTTTTCTTTCTCCGATCTGCTATGACGAATGCTAGCCTGTCTGGGCCATAACGCATCATATCGAGCCTGTGGAGGGATTTCTCTATCTTGAAAACCCTGTATGTGCACACCTAACCTACTCCCCTACGCTAGTATTTGTTTGCTGCGTTAAGTTGGTTTGGTTTTTTTGGGGAAGGAGACCAGACAGCGTGGTCATCGGTCTCATCGGATTAGGGAAGGATGGGGAAGGAAGTCGGCCGTGCCCTTTCAGAGGAACCATCCCGGCATTTGCCTGGAGTGATTTAGGGAAATCACGGAAAACCTAAATCAGGATGGCCGGACGCGGGATTGAACCGTCGTCCTCCCGAATGCGAGTCCAGTGTCTAACCACTGCGCCACCTCGCTCGGTCTGCGTTAAGTGCACTCCTGACCTATTAAGGGAGATCCTACATTTCTCCACCGAGAAGCGGGGGTCGAGAAATCCCCATCCGAGATCGTAACGGAATGTCTGCTGATTCTGTGAGTAAAGCATGTTATCGTGGAAGAACTTCATTGGTTTTCAGCTTAAAATATGTTCTAGTATCCTGTAACAGACGGACATTGGCGATTTTGACCTATAATTCTAGTGATGAGAAAAAGCGACCGGTTAAAACCGATACCTGTATAGTAGTTGTGAATAACCGGTGCTTTTCAATATTTGTTCGGTCTAGGTTGTAACAGGCTTCTCTTTCCATTTTTTACTAATAACTGGGTAAAAAAACTCGGCATATCAATTGGCCATAGCAACAGAGCTGCTGCTTTATTTTTTTTAAAAAAAAGCGAGTAGTGTTT